>NC_088243.1:48146751-48359251 GCF_036934945.1 Oncorhynchus masou masou
ATTCACTCTCTAAAGATTTTACCCACCATTATCACCCTCCCCACACATACTCTGTCTCTCTCTCTTTCTCCCCACCATCAATTTTCCCCCTTGCTCTATTGCAGACATTCCAAATTGTGTAATCGTTCCCTGACTCCAGGCCATTTAAAGAAGGTGAGAATATAATTGCATCTTTGTACCTAAATGTACCTTTATCTCTGACAAGTGGGAGCTATAATTTACTGACCAAAAATATGAATGCAACGTGTAAAGTGTTGCTCCCATGTTTCATTAACTCAAATAAAAGATCCCAGAAATGTTCCATATGCATAAAACTACTTTTTCTCAAAAATGTAAGTGAGCATTTATCCTTTGGCAAGATAATCCATCAGCTTGACGTGTGGCATATCAAGAAGCGGATTAAACAGCATGATCATTACACAGGTTGTGGTGTGGACAATAAAAGGCCACTTTAAAATGTGAAGTTTTGTCACACAACACAAATACACAGAAGTCTTAAGTTTTGAGGAAGTTTGCAATTGGCCTGCAGAAAGTTCCACCAGAGCTGTTGCCAGAGACTTGAATGATAATTTCTCTACAAAAAGCCCCAAACCAACGTCGTTTTTGAGAATTTGGCAGTACGTCTAACCGGCTTAACAACCGCAGACCACGTGTAACCATGCCAGCCCAGGACCTTCTTCACCTGCGGTGGCCACTTGAGAAGTGTGCTCTTTACAGATGAATCCCGGTTTCAACTGTTCCCGGACAAATGGCAGATGGTTTGCAGATGTCAATGTGAACAGAGTGCCCCATGGTGGCGGTGGGGTTATGGGCAGGCATTAGCCACGCACAACGAACACAATTGCATTTTAGTGATGGCAATTTGAATGCACAGGATATTGTGAAGAGATCCTGAGTCCCATTGTCGAGCCATTCATCCTCCGCCATCACCTCATGTTTCAGCATGATATAGCAAGGATCTGTACACAATTCCTGGAAGCTGAAAATGTCCCAGTTCTTCTATGGCCTGCATACTCACCAGACACGTCACCCATTGAGCATGTTTGGGATGCTCTGGATTGACGTGTATGACAGTGTGTTCTAGTTCCCGCTAATACCCAGAAAGTTTGCACAGCCAATGAAGAGGTGTGGGACAACATTCCACAGGTCACAATCAACAGCCTGATTAACTCTATGAGAAGGAAATGTGTCATGCTTCATGAGGCAAATGGTGGACACCAGATACTGACTGGTTTTCTGATCCACACCCCTATCTTTTTTTTAAAAGTATCTGTGACCAACAGATGCATATCTGTATTCCCAGTCAGGTAAAATCCATAGATTATGGCCAAATTAATTTATTTGACTGATTTCCTAATATTTCCAAATGACTGATTTCCTAATATGAACTGTAACTCAGTAATGCATGTTGCATTTTTTGTTGTTGTTTGTTGTTTGTACATTAATCTGTATCCTTGAATATTTACGATGTCATGTCATTCCCATGAATTCCCATTCCCATATATATTTCAATGAAAAGCACCATTCAAGCTTTCATAATATCTCCACCGTTGATGGCATTATGTACCATTCCGATGAGCAATATTGATGACATTCACTACAGTGGTAATTCTGATAACACTTGGAACCCAGGACACGAGTTCCAACAAGTAAGGCTGAGGTGAAAGCCTGTCAGAGCAGCAAGCAGGCAAGTATCAGCTGGCGTCACACACGCAACGTCAAAGGGAGATGAAAAATGGCAGGAGTCTGATCCCTGTACGGCGCCTTACCCCACAGCTGCCATGATGGCAAGAGGGGCCTGGAACTTTAAAGTTGTCTAAGGGGGAGAGTGTTCTGCTTTGGTAATGTATTCATCAAGGAGGTACAGTTGAAGTCGAAAGTTTGCATACACCTTAGGCAAATACATTTAAACTCAGTTTTTCACAATTCCTGACGTTTAATCAGAGTAAAAATTCCATGTCTTAGGTCAGTTAGGATCACCACTTTATTTTAAGAATGTGATATGTCAGAATAATTGAAGAGAGAATTATTTATTTCAGGTTTTATTTCTTTCATCACATTCCCAGTGGGTCAGAAGTTTACATACATTCCATTAGTATTTAGTAGCATTGCCTTTAAATTGTTTAACTTGGGCCAAACGTTTCGGGTAGCATTCCACAGGCTTCCAACAATAGGTTAGGTGAATTTTGGCCCATTCCTCTTGACAGAGCTGGTGTAACTGAATCAGGTTTGTAAGGCCTCCTTGCTCGAATGCGCTTTTTCAGTTCTGCCCACAAATTTTCTATAGGATTGAGGTCAGGGCTTTGTGATGGCCACTCCAAAACCTTGACTTTGTTGTCCTTAACCTCTTGAAACTCTGGGGGCGCTATTTCGTTTTTGGATGAAAAATGTTCCCGTTTTAAACAAGATATTTTGTCACAAAAAGATGCTCGACTATGCATATAATTGATAGCTTTGGAAAGAAAACACTCTGAATTTTCCAGAACTGCAAAGATATTGTCTGTGAGTGCCCTAGAACAGGAGCTACAGGCAAAACCAAGATGAAACGGCAACCAGGAAATCAGCAGGATTTTTGAGGCTTTGTTTTCCATTGTCTCCTTATATGGCTGTGAATGCGACAAGAATGAGCCTGCCCTATCTATCGTTTCCCCAAGGTGTCTGCAGCATTGTGACGTATTTGTAGGCATATCATTGGAAGATTGACCATAAGAGACTACATTTTCCAGGTGTCCGCCCGGTGTTCTCAGTCGAAATTGGTGCGTCATTTTCAGCTGCTGGTATTTTTCCATGGGATTCTGAGGGGAAAGCAGGCTTCCACGAACGGCATATCAATGAAGAGATATGTGAAAAAACACCTTGAGGATTGATTCTAAACAACGTTTGCCATGTTTCGGTCGATATTATGGAGTTAATTCGGAAAAAGTTTGACGTTTTGGTGACTGAATTTTCGGTTCGTTTCAGTAGCCAAATGTGATGTACAAAACGGAGCGATTTCTCCTACACAAAGATTCTTTCAGGAAAAACTGAACATTTGCTATGTAACTGAGAGTCCCCTCATTGAAAACATCCGAAGTTCTTCAAAGGTAAATGATTTTATTTATTTGGTTATCTGTTTTTTGTGAAAATGTTGCGTGCTAAATGCTATGCAAAATGCTAAGCTAGCTTGCAATACTCTTACACAAATGCTTGATTTGCTATGGTTCAAAAGCATATTTTGAAAATCTGAGATGACAGTGTTGTTAAGAAAAGGCTAAGCTTGAGAGCTAGCACATTCATTTCATTTCATTTGCGATTTTCATAAATAGTTAACGTTACGTTATGCTAATGAGCTTGAGGCTATAACTGGATACAGGTTTTCTTCATAGCCAAACGTGAACAAAACGGAGCGATTTGTCCTACACAAATAATATTTTTTTGAAAAACTGAACATTTGCTATCTAACTGAGAGTCTCCTCATTGAAAACATCTGAAGTTCTTCAAAGGTAAATGATTTTATTTGAATGATTTTCTTGTTTTTGTGAAAATGTTGCTGGCTGAATTCTAGGCTTATAGCTATGCTAGATATCAATACTCTTACACAAATGCTTGTTTAGCTATGGTTGAAAAGCATATTTTGAAAATCTGAGATGACAGTGTTGTTAACAAAAGTCTAAGCTTGAGAGCAAATATATTTATTTCATTTAATTTGCGATTTTCATGAATAGTTAACGTTGCGTTATGCTAATGAGCTTGAGGCTATAAATAGAATCCCGGATCCGGGATTGCTCGACGCAAGAAGTTAAGCCATTTTTCCACGGCTTTGGAAGTATGCTTGGGGTCATGGTCCATTTGGAAGACCCATTTGCGCCCAAGCTTTAACTTCTGACTGACGTCTTGAGATGTTGCTTCAAGATATCCACATACTTTTTGTTCCTCATGATGCCATCTATTCTGTGAAGTGCACCAGTCCCTCCTGCAGCAAAGCACCCCCACAACATGATGCTGCCACCCCAGGCTTCACGGTTGGGATGGTGTTCTTCGGCTTGCAAGCCTCCCCCGTTTTACGACAAACATAACGATGGCCATTATGGCCAAACAGTTCTACTTTTGTTTCATCAGGCCGGAGGACGTTTCTCCAAAAAGTACGATATTTGTCACCATTGTGCAGTTGCAAGCCGTAGCCTGGCTTTGTTATGGCGGTTTTGGAGCAGTGTCGTCTTCCTTGCTGAGCGCCATTTCAGGTAATGTCGATATTGGACTCGTTTTACTGTGGCTATAGATACTTTTGTACCTGTTTCCTCCAGCATCTTCACAAGGTCCTTTGCTGTTCTTCTGGGATTGATTTGCACTTTTTTGAAAAAGACCTGTGGAGGCCTACAATTTGTTTTCTGAGGTCTTGGCTGATTTCTCTTGATTTTCCTATGTCAAGCAAAGATGCACTGAGTTTGAAGTTAAGCCACGAAATACATCCACAGGTACACCTCCAATTGACTCCAAATTATGTCAGTTAGCCTATCAGAAGCTTATAAAGCCATGACATAATTTTCTGGAATTTTCCAAGCTGTTTAAAGGCACAGTCAACTTAGTGTATGTAAACTTCTGACCCACTGGAATTGTGATACAGTGAATTATAAGTGAAATAATCTGTAAACAATTGAAGTAGATGTCCTAAGTGACTTGCCAAAACTATAATTTGTTAACGAGAAATTTGTGGAGTGGTTGAAAAAGAGTTTTAATGACTCCAACCTAAGTGTATGTAAACTTCCGACTTCAACTCTATTTGATGCTGTCAAGGCCAACGGGTGATGAGGACGTTGTGTCGGTGAGTAGGCAGCAATAAATTATGCACTTAGAGATGCACACACACACAGTGTACTCACTCACATGCAGTGACTTCTGAAAGTATTCAGACCCCTGGACTTTTTCACATTTTGTTAGTTTACAGCCCTATTCTAAAATGCATTCAATATAACTTTTTAGTTAGCAATCCACACACAATACCCAATTAAGACAAAGCGAAAAACAAGTCTGACATTTCTGCAAATGTATTCAAAATAAAAAAAACAGAAATACCTTGTTTACATAATTATTCAGACCCTTTGCTACGAGAATTGAAATTGAGCTCAGGTGCATACTGTTTCCATTGACCATCCTTGAGATGTTTCTACAACTTGACTGGAGTCCACCTGTGGTCTATTTAATTGACTGGACATGATTTTGAAAGGAACACACGTGTCTACAGTCGTGGCCAAAAGTTTTCAGAATGACACAAATATTCATTTTCCCAAAGTCTGCTGCCTCAATTTGTATGATGGCAATTTGCATATACTCCAGAATGTTATGAAGAGTGATCAGATGAATTGGAATTAATTGCAAAGTCCCTCTTTGCCATGCAAATGAACTGAATCCCCCAAAAAACATTTCCACTGCAATTCAGCCCTGCCACAAAAGCAACAGCTGACATTATGTCAGTGATTTTCCCGTTAACTCAGTTGTGAGTGTTGACGAGGACAAGACTGAAGATCACTCTGTCATGCTGATTGAGTTTGAATAACAGACTGGAAGCTTCAAAAGTAGGGTGGTGCTTGGAATTATTGTTCTCCTCTGTCAATCATGGTTACCTGCAAGGAAACACGTTCCGTCATCATTGCTTTGCACAAAAAGGGCTTCATAGGCAAGGATATTGCTGCCAGTAAGATTGCACCTAAATCAACCGTTTATCAGATCATCAAGAACTTCAAGGAGAGCGGTTCAATTGTTGTGAAGGCTTGATTATGCAAGACTGGTCTGCCATCATTCAGGATGTGGCCCAGAAGTTAATTGACAGTATGCCAGGGTGGATTGCAGAGGTCTTGAGAGAGAAAGGTCAACATTGCAAATATTGACTCTTTGCATCAACTTCATGTAATTGTCAATAAAAGCCTTTGACACGTATGAAATGCTTGTAATTATACTTCAGTATTCCATAGTAACATCTGACAAAAATATCTAAAGACACTGAAGACACTGAAGCAGCAAACTTTGTGAAAATTAATATTTGTGTCATTCTCAAAACTTTTGGCCATGACTGTATATGAGGTCCCACAGTTGACACTGCATGTCAGAGCAAAAACGAAGCCATGAGGTTGAAGGAATTGTCCGTAGAGCTCTGAGACAGGATTGTGTCCAGGCACACATCTTGGGAAGGGAACTATGGCAATTCTGCAGCATTGAAGGTCACCAAGAACACAGTGGCCTCCTACTCCAAATTTGGAACCACAAAGACTCTTCCTAGAGCTGACTGCCTGGCCAAATTGAGCAATTGGGGGAGAAGGGCCTTGGCAGGGAGGTGACCAAAAACCCAATGGTCACTCTGATAGAGCTCTAGAGTTCCTCTGTGGAGAGGAGAGAACCTTTCAGAAGGACAACCATCTCTGCAGCCATCCCCAAATCAGGCCTTTATGGTAGAGTGGCCAGACACAAGCCACTCCTCAGTAAAATGCATATGACAGCCCACTTGGAGTTTGCCAAAAGGCACCTTAAACTCTCAGTTTTTCAAAGGCAGGGACTGAGAGACTAGTCAGGATTGAGGTTAAATTAATAGAGCAAAGTACAGAGAGACCCTTGACGATGATCTGCTCCAGAGCGCTCAGGACCTCAGGCTGGAATGAAGGTTCACCTTCCAACAGGACAATGAACCTAAGCACACAGCCAAGACAACGCATGAGTGGCTTCAGGACTAGTCTCTGAATGTCCTTGAGTGGCCCAGCCAGAGCCCGGACTTGAACCCGATCGAACATCTCTGGAAAGACCTGAAAATAGCTGTGCAGCAATGCTTCCCATCCAAGCTGACAGAGCTTGAGAGGATCTGCAGAGAAGAATGGGAGAAACTCTCCAAATACAGTTGGGCCAAGCTTGTAGCATCATACACAAGAAGACTCGATACTCTAATCACTGCCAAAGTTGCTTCAACAAAGTACTCATTAGAGGGTTTGAATTCTTATGTAAAAGTGATATTTCAGGTTTTTTATTTATTAACAGAAATGTCTAAAAAACAGTTTTTTCTTTGTCTTTATGGGGTATTGTGTGTATATTGATGAGGGGAAAAATCCATTTAGTAACTATTAGAGTAAGGCTGTAACAACAAAATGTGGAAAAAGTCAAGGGGTCTGAATATTTTCCGAAGGCACTGTATGTGCACACAAACTGACAAGCATATTCACAAGCTCATGTATTCACACACGTATACAGGAATGTTGGACATTCATTACACATACAACTTATGGTACCAACCCATGGTACACACATACACAGAAAAAGCCTTCAGTTAAAGACACATGAATGTACTCACACACACACAAGCACAGTAATCAAATGCAAAATGAGAGAAGATGTGTCGAGCTAGGTACCAAGGGGCTCACCAAGGGCTGTGTCAGCGTTGGACTTGAGTAGCAACAGAGTGCTCCTCTATACGTGCAACAAATTGCCTGGCAAAAAAAGAGAAAATGGTTACCTATTTTCTGGACCTCTGTGTGAAATAATTGAACCTGTTTGCTCCCTCCATGAGACCGGTGAGGAGTCAAAAAGAGTCTCTCTGGGATTCTTTACACATATGCAGGCACCCAGACATTTCTAAGCCACCTAAATCAATATGTTGCTTCAAAGCCTCGTTCTGAAATAACAGCTTTAAAAGCTAGGCAAGTGTTTAAAAAAATATGAAGAGGGAGTATATAATGTACTTTCTACATACACTTGAACTGATATATACAGTATAATTATTAGGATTGGGGAGTATTAACACGGTCCATGATACTATTGTTACTTCTTACTTGCAACATTGTGTATAACATGAAAGTTGGCCATTGCATGTGTCCTTCACCCTCTGTATTTTCCTAACTTCCATCCAAGCACTTTCTCCACTGTGTTCTACTTTTCTATTTGTCTATCTCTCCTGTCTCTCCGGATGCAGTGCGCAGTCTCGCAGAAGCCAACTCATAATGGAGGGCCATCTATGGACGGCCATCTATCCTTGCCCATCTAGACCCCTTCAAACTCTTAAGGATAAGGAGGAGGAAGAAGGAGAGCGACAAATGAAGTTAGAGTGGACGAGTAGCGATTAGCATTTAGCTCAATTAAATGCAACGCAAAGGACGCAAAATTACCGCCGTATTTAGATGGATGCTTATTTTACATTTCCTGTCTCTTTTAATTGGGCTGTAAGAGAACATCCATGAAGATACATCCCTTTTCTGGAAAAGAAAACTAACCCCCAAAAAACTAATTTGAGTGCTCAAAAGTTTTATAAAAATATGTAGTAATTAGTTGGTTAGGCTCTGTTCTTTCGTTTGCCTCTGACACAGATCATTGATAATGCAGTCATTAAATCCTAGAGCCAGTTGTAATTGGAAATGGTAGGAATTTAAAGCGTCCTTGGGGAGGCGGATATAGGGGAATAGAGCACCATTGGCACAAAAGTGCTGACAAGCTCTCTGCGGTTGTAATTCCGGCAGGACATGTAGAAATTCACCAAAATGAATAATCTGAGTTTGTTTCTGAAATGTGTCCTCCATTGTCATGATTTATTGGCAGAGTGTGTTATGGTAAAATGAGAGTGCAGTGGTAGAATATAAACGTTTTGATATGTACAGTATTTAATGTCTCACAGAGCAAAGATAGAACAGTGATATTATCTGTTACTTTGAGGTGGATGTATACAGATGTAGGATCTTAATTGGATCACTATTTTGTTTTTGAGAATGTTCCTGTGGCGCAGGAAATCCAGAAGAGCTTCGTGATTTATATAAATTAATTGAAAACCCGCACTAACACACGGTTATATTAACAGTATTCCACTTTTCATGTAGACTTAGCTTGACCAGCTAATTCATTATGGACTAAACCTTCAAATCCTGTTGCTGCAGGATTATGTTGCTGAAACAACACAGGTCAAATTAAGATCCTACATCTGTATAAATAAATAAAGGTTAAATAAAATAAGAAATATGTGTCAGGCTTTATACAAATGTCATAATGCACTGTGGTTGTTCTGTTGCTGCTTCAGTACTGCAATAATAAGCAATCAGTTGCAGCATTACTATCTCGAATTATAAGTGATAACCCAAGTATTCTGACAAATCCCATTTCCATACTATATTTTGGCCCTAACAACTCACCTCGTCGTACTATTTGTAATGTTGGGGGAATGTAGTCCTAATTCTAGACCGTTATACACAATGGTGACACTTAAAAGCACTACCACCCATTCCTTTTGAAGGGAATAGCTTATCCTTTTCTAGGGCATTACATCACTTGAGTCCCCACATGTAACCCAGCTTGGTTTTTACTGACGCTTGCTGCCTGGCCCATATCCTCTACCTTGGGGTTCCAGAACTGGCCTGCATCCCTATAGCCCAGGTGTGAACACACTCTCCCAACCCCAAGATCACTAGGCTGTGTCCTCATAAACAACCCTTCCACTGCCATCCACCATGCCACTTCCCCATAAACCACCATACTACTGCCATCCTAAACTCCCACCATCTGACCAGCTATTTCAGCCAGTGAGGAACAGAGTTCCCAGCCTACACTGGGAGACTGGAGTCCCCTGTAATCCCCTCTGTGAGTGTGTGGATAAAACGTTGCCTGGCGCCTAGTGCCCTCTTGTCAGCCCTAAAACCATTGATTTGTCAAACAATCGCTCCTAGCAGCTGTTCCCAGATCTGCCTGCTGAGCCAAGAGATCCATGGTAGCGGCCCTCCAATTCCCCTTACTGCTGCGACTCTGCTTTCACTCAGACACCATACGGATGGCTATATGAGCGCCTCCACCATGTCGCTGGTGAAGCCTAAACAGCCTGACAGCACCATTTGTTGCCATAGGAGAAAGGAACACTCATCTTCATCTAAAGGAGCCGCAGGCACAGCAAGCACTGTCATTTCTGGTGGGGAAATGAGGATACTTCGTTCGACCGCCACAATCGTGATGAACATAGATTCCCGGAGTCCTTTATTTTCAAAATAACTCGAATTGCCTCTCACCTGTCAATTACGGGGCAGAGTCAAGATCTGGAATTTGTTACAATTCAACTCATAACACTCCGAATAATAGCAATAATGATAATAATATTGACGGCATACAGAGTGTAAGGGTTTTAGTATGATTGGGAATGTAAAGAGTGAGGTGAAGGACCACTGATACGTTACTTGTCTTTACCTCTAACTACATTGGCAGCCGATATCGCTCATATTTACTGACTCTACATAGAGAATCCATGAGGGATACAATCAGGAACAGATTCAGACCCAGGACACCAGGTGAGAGGACTCTGGCGAGTAAATCAATCAAGTAGTTACCAGGGAAAGAAGAGAAGCAGCAATGCTGCTGACCTCGAAGCTAGTATTTGAGGATCCCTGCTATAGAACGAAGATGATAGGAGGAGATAGGAAGGAGCTTAGATGTCTATCTTGAATTTTTGTTTTTATTAGATGTCTTACAAACACTCCCACTACACTACTTGTTTAGAAACCTTTGCTGTATACTACAGGAAAATAGAATTGACTCTTTTAAGAGTTAAAGGTTAAGTTTAGTCATTAAGTCTGAATGGATAAGGTAAGGGCTAATGCTTGGGATAGGCTTAAGCTATGGCTAGATTCAAACATGCAACTTTCGGCACCAGAGGCAGATGCTTACGCACATCCGCCATCTACAACACCCTAGCAAAACTAAAACCTACTTGAACGTAACAGCGCTCATTGTTGCCCCTAGCCGCCGGTTTCCAAGTAATCTCTCAACGTCCTCAGACATAGACATTGAATAATGACCTGTATCACGGTTGACCTGGCTGACACATCTACCCATCTTCTCTAGCCTCCTATCTCAACCAGTGGAGGCTGCTGAAAGGCTCATAATAACGTCTGGAACGGCGCAAATGGAATGGCATGTATTTGAAACCATTCCACTCATTCCACTTCAGCCATTACCACGAGCCCATCCTCCCCAATTAAGGTGCCACCAACCTCCTGTGATCCCAGCCTTTCTCCTCCTCTAACCTCCCTCTCTCCAGCCACTATCCATTTCTCATTGTTTCTCTTTCCTAACATTTTATTGTCGGGCAGCCATTTCCAATCTAATTCCACCTTTTCCGCTTCATTAGAGAGGAACCCTCTCTAAAACTTGGGGAGATTCCCTCCATGCTAATGGCCTGCTGTTCCCTGCACTGGACCGGGGTGTGCGGTGTGTGTGAGTGATGATGTGCTAGAGATTTCCTGGCAAGGTGACTATCCATATTTGTAAACACTACGCGCCTGGAAGCTGTGGCAAGGGGGGGGGGGGTGGATGTAGTTACTAAAACCGTCTGAGCTTGGACATTGTTATCCTTACCTTGTTCCATGTTTATTATTTCATATTATGAGAATGTGCATTGGTTAGTTAGCTCGCTATGTGTTTACTTTTTGAATAATGTATTTGGAGCAGCTATTGTGGAACAGTCTGTAAGTACTCACTAATGATTGGTGGTGTATCAGAGGTAGAAAGCTGGTTTTCTGCTGGCTACCGCAGTTGGAATCTCAAATAAAAATGCTGGTTCATGATGCATTAGTAACGGGTGCTGAATGCCATGGTCTTTATTTCTCCACTTATCATTGGTACAGCAGTTCACAGTTAGGCTTTGGTGCCTAGCTGAAGATCAGAACAAAACATTGATTTTACTTCATGTGAAATGTGAACCTTGCGTTCCTCTGAGCTTTACACATTTCTGGTAGGAACAGGTTGTTATCAGCAGCACCTGTTCGGATGGGTGCAGAGCAGGATGTCGGCCTTCCCAGGCCTGAAGAACGTTTTAACACGTTCTAAATGGTCAAATGGTACCTATGTTTGATTGCAAATGCTACCTTTCAAATACTTTTACTTACTTTTACAAAATACTTTTACATAATGTATTTTATTTCTGAATTAATGTCGTTATTTGCATTACAATTTGGGCAAGAACTGCCATACAGAAAATTCTCCAGTGTTAAAAAATATACACTGACCAGATGAATCCAGGTGAAAGCCATGATCCCTTATTAATATCACTTGTTAAATCCACTTCTATCAGTGTAGATAAAGGGAAGGAGATAGGTTCAATAATAATTTATAAGCCTTGAAACAATTGAGATATGGATTGTCTATGTCTGCCATTCAGAGGATGAATGGGCAAGACAAAATATTTAAGTGCCTTTGAACGGGGTATGGTAGTAGGTGCCAGGCACACCGGTTTGTGTCAAGAACTGCAACGCTGCTAGGTTTTTCACGCTCAACAGTTTCCCGTGTGTATCAAGTAAGATCCACCACCCAAAGGACATCCAGCCAACTTGAGACGATGTGGGCCAGCATCATTGTGGAACGCTTTCAACACCTTGTAGAGTCAATGCCCTGATGCCCTCAATGCCCCGATGTTCTGGGGGCAAAGGAGAAGGTGACTCAATATTAGGAAGGTGTTCTTAATGTTTTCTACACTCAGTGTATTCAGAATGACTGACAGGGTTTGGAAGACTAAGCATCCTAACTGGAACGACCATTTCAGTAACAGGTGCAACAAGTAACATATTGAATTAGTTTAGAGAATGTTTCTAATTTATATATGAGTAAAACAATTCATTAATTAATCAATCAGCAAGCAGCCTCTGACATTTTTCCCTTTCTACTCATTTTGGTTAGCCTCTGAGGGGAGAAAAACTGAGTCACGTCTGGGCTTTCGATTGGTGCTACTTTCATAAGCATGAGAAGTGACATTTCAAAGTCTTAGTCAAAACCTATTCAGTTAGCTTTTGGACCATTGTAAAGGGATTCATCATTGTATTAAATTCTTACCGTCTTCTAAAGCAAGGGTCTGAGTGACAGACCTCTCTTCCATACAATTGTCTTCCCTCTATTTCCAAAATAACCAATCTGAGACACCATTGTTTCGCTCATCGCAACAGGCAGAAATGCATGAGTGCCAAGGTATAGTTTAGCGCTTTTATCTTACAAAATGAGAGGCTAGTCTGGAAAGAGTTTTTAAAAAGGGATGGGTGGGGATGTTTTCCAGGCAATGCTTCATGCCAATTTCTTTCCAAGAAAAATGGACCTAGTTTAAATGCACACCAATATCCTGTTTTTGAGTTGACGCATATAAACATCATATCCTGTTTACAGTAACCCTGAAAAAAGCGTGTATCCCAGTTATGAAAAACCGGGATAAGACACCTGGGATATGCAGATCTTAGGAAGGATACTGTGGCATGTAAATCTCTGATTTAATTTACTGTAGTTTTTCGCATATCAGTTTCACATACAGTATCATGGGTGTTGTGTGATGATGTTTTTCCTCTGTCAAACATATCTCTTCAAAAAGTAGACTACATGCTCAGCTCGATCCACCACAATGTATTTTACTGATACTCCGCACTAGACCATATAGCCTACTAGCTACTTTCACCCCTAATTTAGTTTTCTGCTTATATTTCCGACATTTGGTAGGCCATTGTCACCTATAGTAAGATACATGCAGCTTTTCTTCTGTCATAACTTGTTGCCCCAGAGGACTAAATGAAGTAGTACTCACCAGAACAATTTCTTACGTCGATAGAATGAATAATCACCGGTAAAGTTGTCTGTTTTGTTTCGGAAACCAGGGAGAAAACGCAATAACTCCAAAAGAATGGAAAGATCAGTCCCGTGCAAAATGTCCAAATGTCATCAGTTTGACAGTTTTAAGGAAATTAAAAGCCTAGAAAACAATGAAACATGTTTCTGATAACACTTCATTTCGTCTTGGGTGCATAACATTTTATGTGGATAGAGAGTGTCAAAGATAACACATTACACGCAAATTTGCATTTCAGGGATACAGGGATACCAGTGAGTGGGATATAAAAGGTGCATGTAAACAGTTTATCCCGAATAAGACCTTAAGCAGGATATGAGCTACTATCCGGAATACTGTGCACATGTAAACGTTTTCTCTGTCATTATCTATGGTGTGTCTAGTTTGCATCTTCCTGAGAGCTCCTAAATTGGTCACCTTAGATAAGGCCTTCCAGCATTAAACCACACTGGCATTGAATCATTGAAGGGTCCATATTATCTGGATTAGCCTGATCCCAGATCTGTCTGTGCTGTCTTGCCATCTTCTATGGAGGGTATACAAATCCTCCTCACCAAGGAGGTGAGTCACTTGGGCAAGCTGATACAATAACCCTGAAATACAATTAGAGCTTTGACATTGTGTGTCTGATGCACTTTTGTAAGTGACACATTCTTCAGACAGTTACACTACATGACCAAAAGTATGTGGACAGATGCTTGTCAAACATCTCATTCCAAAATCATGGGAATTGGTCCCCCATTTCCTGCTATAACAGTCTCCACTCTTTTGGGAAGGCTTTCCAGTGGATGTTGCTGCGAGGACTTGCTTCCATTCAGCCACCAGAGCATTAGTGAGGATGGACACTGATGTTGGGCGATGAGGCCTGTCTCGGAGTCAGCATCCAATTGTCATGCTGCAAGAGGAAAGGGCCTACCCCAAACTGTTGCCACAAAGTTAGAAGCACAGAATCATCTAGAAGGTCATTGAATGCTGTAGCGTTAAGGTTTCTCTTCATTGGAACCAAGGGGCCTAGCCCGAACCATGAAAAACAGCCCCAGACTATTAGTCCTCCTCCACCAAACTTTACATTTGTCACTATGCATTCAGGCAGGTAGCGTTCTCCTGACTTCTGCTAAAACCAGATTTGTCCGTTGGATTGCCAGATGGTGAAGCTTAATTCATCATTCCAGAGAATGTGTTTCTACTGCTACAAGTCCAATGGCGCCGAGCTTTACACCACTCCAGCCAATGCTTGGTATTGCACATGGTGAGCTTAGGCTTGTGTGCGGCTGCTCGGCCATGGAAACCTATTTTATGAAGCTTCCGACTAACAGTTATTGTGCTTACGTTGCTTCCAGAGGAAGTTTGTAACTCGATAGTGAGTGTTGCAACTGAGGACAGATGATTTTTCCGCATTTCAGCACTCGGCGGTCCCATTCTGTGAGCTTGCGTGGCCTATCACTTCACGGCTGAGCCGTTGTTGCTCCCAGACGTTTCCAGTTCACAATAACAGCACTTACAGATGACCGGAGCAACTTTAGCAGGGCAGAAATTTTACGAACTGACTTGTTGGTCAGGTGGCATCCTATGACAGTGCCACGTTGAAAGTCACTGAACTCTTTAATAAGGTTATTCTACTGTCAATGTTTGTCTATGGAGATCGCATAGCTGTGTGCTCAATTGTATACGCCTGTCAGCAATGGGTGTGGCTGAAATAGCCAAATTCACTAATTTGAAGGGGTGTCCACATGTTTTTGTATAATGTATCAAATCAGAAGGGGAGACAGGCAAGTGGGAAAAACAATGGGAGGGGTGGACACGGGGATCGAAATCCTGGTCTCCAGGGTCTTACATGTGTCAGGAGTCAGATGCGTTCCACTCGGCCACGGGCTCTGCACGTCTGAAGCAATTCAAGCAGCTTGTCTATGTACATTGTTAGTCAATAGTAGGCCACCTGCTGAAGTGAACCTTTGTCGCTGACAGCAAACTAGACGGTGTTCCTTTGTGTGTCTCGAGGAGAACAAATACACTCTGACTCCACCAAGCCCTGATTGACATTTTTGTACAGAGACGCACACCACCAAGAGTCACGGTGGGTTAATTGCGAACAAAATGATGGCACACGTAGGCAAGTGGCTCATCCGTGTTTCAGATGCATATGCTTTGTTCAGTTGTCAAAGTTATATCTGTAGAAAGTGATTTTCACAGAAACAGATATTTTTCAGGATATATCTAAACATAGGCGACAGTGATGATATTGAGATATTTTGATATTGACATTTGTATTTGAATAATGCAGTGGAAAAAATGTAGGTTTCATGACGTATTCTTAAATTCAATTGTGGCACCATTTTTGTTCCAGGGCCATCAATTTGACAATTTGCTAGCAACATACGACCCTGCATCCCACTGCTTCTGAAGCTAAGCAGATGGAGACCAGATGCTGCTGGAAGTGGTGTTGGAAGGTCAGTAGGGGGTACTCTTCCCTCTGGTCTTAAGATCAATGCCCTAGGGCAGTGAAGGGGACATCGCCCTGCGTAGGATGCCTTCTTTTGAATGGGATGTTAAACGAGTGTCCTGACTCTCTGTGGTCACTAGAAATTCCATGGCACTTATCGTAAGATTAGGGTTGTTAACCCCGGTGTTCTGGATAAATTCTCAAACATGCCCCCTTTCCATCATGGCCACCTAATCATCCCCCTCATTCCTAATTGGCATATATCACTCCTCACCTCTCCACCTGATAGCTGATGTGTGGTGAGCATTCTGGCGCAAATCGGTTGACGTGCATCACCCAAGTGAATGCGACACATTTTGTGGTGGATGAGGTGCGCTTCCCCTTACTATGTAAAGTTTTTTGGTGTCTAGAAAAGCCCTACTTTAGTCCAATCAATTATTATTAATTCTATCATAACCAAGCATGGCAAATGGCATGAATATGAATATCCAATGACAATCCACGATGAGTCATGCTGTCAGTGAATATTATTGAACTGTAGCTTGCCAACTACTGTGTCTTATCTACTTGTGAGGGGTGTGTAACCGGTGGCAGGGAAGTCAGACGCAGGAGAGCAGAACTAGGTAATAACCGGAGCAGTTTAATACCAAAACAAACAGCATAAAGAATCACAAGACATAGGTACAAAACCCGTCGAGCACCAGTCAACATGTACACAAGCACTTACAACAAACAATTCTACACAAAGACATGGAAGGAACAGAGGGTTAAATACACCACTTAATGAGGGAAATGAAAATCAGGTGTGTAGTAGGAAAACAAGACAAAACAAATGGAAAATGAAAAGTGGATCGACGATGGCTAGAAGACCCGTTATACAGACCGTCGAACGCCATCCGAACAAGGAGAGGAATCGACTTCGGTGGAAGTCGTGACACTACTACCAGTCCCCGTGTAAAGGACAGTGTGAGGTCGTTTCTCAGCAAAAGATACTTAAACATGTATGAGGACATCTAGTCTTTATAAATGCTTTTGAGGTGGATATCAGTACCGTCAAGAGAGGTTAAATAAATAGTAATTACTAAGAATAAAACCAGCATTTTACAACATGCCAGTCAACAATGTGCCACTGTCAAACACAATGTCATCTCCTTCCCACCTCGAGCCCAAACGGAGGGGAAGTGACATACTGTACCGTTCCTGCAAACCACAATGACGCCATGAGTGAGCTAAGCGAGAATGAATGGTGTCACCTTAAACATGCTGCCTGTCTCGCTGTTTTACCGCAGTACCGATGAAACACTGTATCATTTCCTTGTGTCATCCAAACACTAGTTCTCATAAATCGGCTCATACAAACCCTCACAACCCCCACCCCTCATCACTCCATCAATGCTGTCCCCCAACACCACCTCCCTCCCTCTCGTTAATTCCCAAACCCCACCCCCACCCCCAACTGAACACACCATCACTGCTATCCCCCAATAACTTCACTTCCCTGCATCCCTTCTATCCTTCCCTCTGGTACATCGAACCCCGCTGCACTGCTGAGTCAGACCCCTTCCATGGACTATCCAGTTTTCCAGACAGCCCGCAGCTGCCAGAGGTTTTGGCAGCCCAGATGTAAGTCTCCCCCCTTAGTTCAGTGCCATGAGTCCTCCACCCATTTCTCACTGTTCCCTCTTATCAGATGGATATTCACATGGGTGAAGGACACTGCCAGTGTGCTTTAAACACCCCATTATTCCTCCTAAATAGAGGTCATAGGTTTAGCAATTTGCAACCGCTAGCAATGTCTTTAAGCCTGCTGTTAGCTAAGTGCGGGTGCCAGGTTCTCTCCCCAAGGGCAAAGAAGAGATATACCTGGGTAGTTGGCAGACACTGTTAGGGGTGTGAAACGATGGATGTATTCTTATCTGACGCTAATAAATAAAACAGGCTGCGCAATAGCAGAAACCCCCACCACCCCATTCCTGCCAAATAAAGGAAGTGAACGAGTGATAGCCGAAAAAAAGCAGAAATTATAAAGCTGCAACCAAAACAATAAACAGAGATAGAGTGCGAGATGGGTTACAATTGTTGCTATGTTTATGTGAAGTGTAAGTAACATGCATGTGACAACCCGGGTGGAAATGAAACAGCTGGCACTGGAACAATAGAATGAAATGTGAGATGGGTTACATCTGTTGCTGTGTTCAATGGAGTGCAGGTGGCCTGAATGAGATTCAAATTTTTGGATGTGGTTTGCAGACCCAAGAGGTCCTTCGGCAACTGATTTCATTGGTTGGAAATGGTTCAAGTTAAAAATTCTAATAGTTCGCCTAATTTTAGTTCATGTATAGTGTGGAGAATCATTGTACCATCTAAACCGCTGTGAAATATATTTTCCATAACCAAAAATATTGCATTTTCAGCTGTTTGAAGCTAGTGTACAAAACCGAAAGTGAAAGAACCAAAAACAAAACTGGGAAACAAATAGCACACACACAGTACATATCTACCGCTACTTAAACTTGCTTTCAACAAGAATGACAGATCAGTATCTCAAATCTCTACGTGAATTTGGTTGGGTCTCCCAAAAAGTTACATATTGCAGCTTTAACATTGATGTAACTGATGTAACTGATTGCGACCTTTGACGCCTCAGTGGAATGTTACGTAGTGTAACTCCAATGTTCCTTTCCGTATATTTCAAGAATTCAATTACCTTTCATTATGTTGCATACCTGTTAAGAGCATTGAGCCAGTAACCGAAAGGTTTCTGTTTCAAGTCCCCGAGCCGACTAGGTGAAAAATCTCTCGACGTGTCCTTGAGCAAGGCACTTAACCCTAATTGCTCCTGTAAGTCGCTCTGGATAAGAGCGTCTGCTAAATGACTGAAATGAAATGTAAACAATGTATCCTGACACCTTCCCAAATGGCACCCTATTCGCTATATATTGTAATACTTTTGGCCAAAACCCATAGGGATCTGGTTAATGGTAGTACACCATGTAAGAAATAGGGTGCCATTTGGGATGCAGCCAATATAAGCAAATGAATCCTGAGTAAGAACAGTATCACTTAATGTCTATATTTAATGACTACTAATGATGACACTGGCCTGACAAGATCCCACTTCTGACACCAAATGAAATGGTTGTGGGAACGGTAATGGCCTCAGCATGCCACAAACCATTAAACTTGTATATAGACCATCAACCAGGCTGTTAGCATAACACGTCCAGATCAGTTGAGTGGTCACTGTATTGCTCTAATGGGTACTAAGATATAGTAGAATACTAATGCCAGCTGATGGGATAAGTTAAACAGACACCCACGTAACATCTACTGTGTGGGATTACATAGGTCTTAACAACCACTTTTTTAAAGTTTTGAAAATGAAATACAGAATCAAATTTACATAAGTATTCCTAACCCTGAGTCAATACCTGTTGGAGTCATCTATGTCAGAGTTTTCAGCTGTGAGTCTTTCTGGGTAAGTCTCTAAGAGCTTTGCACACCAGGGTTGTACAATATTTGCACATTATCATTTTGAAAATTATTCATCCTCTGTCGATATGGTGGATGATCATTGCTAGACAGCCATTTTCAAGGTCATCATTGATTTTCAAGACGATTTAAGTCAAAACTGTAACTCGTCCACTCAGGAACATTGAATGTTGTCTTAGTAAGCAACTCCAGTGTATGCAGTATTTGGCCTTGTCTTTAGGTTATTGTTGTGCTGAAAGGTGAATTTATCTCGGAGTGTCTGTTGGAAAGCAGACTGAACTAGGTTTCCTTCTAGGATTTTGCCTGTGCTTAGCTCTATTCCATTAATTTTTATCCTAAAAATATCCATAGTTCTTGCAGATGACAAGCATATCCATAACATAATGCAGATAGCACCACGCTTGAAAATATGAAGAGTGATATTCAGTGATGTGTTGGATTTGCCCCAAACATAACGTTTTTTATTCAGGACATGAAGGTAATTTCTTTGCCACATATTTTGCAGTTTTACTTTAGTTCCTTATTGCAAACAGGATGCATGATTTGGAATATTTTTATTCAGTACAGGCTTCCTTCTTTTCACTCTGTCATTTGTTACTATTGTGGAGTAACTATACTGAACAAAAATATAAAACGCTACATGTAAAGAGCTGGTATAAAAGATCCCTTAAATGTTCCATATTTGTTTACATCCCTGTTAGTGATTAGGGAGGGGGATGTTGAGGAGTATTTCTGTCTGTAATAAAGCCCTTTTGTGGGGAAAAACTCATCCTGATTGGCTGAGCCTGGCTCCCCAGTGTGTGGGCTTTTCCCCCACCAGGCCCAACCATGGCTGCCCCTACCTAGTCATGTGAAATCCATAGATTAGTGCCTAATGAATTTATTTCAATTTACTGATTTCCTTCTATGAAGTGTAACTCAGTAAAAATTTTGAAATCGTTGCATGTTGCATTTATATTTTTGTTCAGGATACAACTGTGCTCTCCAACCCTGTTCCTTGAGAGCTGTTGTCCTATAGGTATTCATTCCAATCCTAATCTGATTCTAATAATTAGCTGGTTGATAAACTGAAGCAGCAATTACAACAGGGGTTAGAGTGAAAAATGACAGAAGGGTAGCTCTCCGGGTACAGGGTTGGAGAACCCTGATTACTACAAAGTTGTTGATCCAATGTTGTTGATCCATCCTAGGTTTTTACCCATCTACCAATAGGTGTCGTCCTTTCCCAGGCATTGGAAAACATTCCTGGTCTTTGTGGTTGAATCTGTGATTTGAATTCGATGCTCAACTGGGGGACCTTACAGATAATTGTATGTGTGGGGTACAGAGACTAATTAGTCATTAAAAAATCATGTTAAACCCTATTATTGTCCATGCAATTTACGTGACTTGAGCAAATGTGTATTTTTGCCATAACAAAGGGGTTGAGTAATTATTGACTCAAGACATTTCAGCTTTTAATGTTTTATTAATTTGTAACATTTCTAAAAACGTAATTCCACTTTGACATTATGGGGTAATGTGTTTAGGCCAATGACACAACAAAATGTGGAAAAAGTTAAGAGGTGTGAATACTTTGAAGGCAGTATGTATACAAAAACGCACACTCGCACATAGACATGCACACACATGTGAAATACAGCTTCTCTCACACATGTATTCTATTGAACTATGTCTTTACACACACACACACACACACACACACACACACACACACACACACACACACACACACACACACGTGAAAAGCACACTGTCTCATAACACACACGACCCCACGCTGGCACACACCTACTCTTTCCCTTTCCCTCAATAATTAAAGTTGTCCTGCAGGGCGCTGCTAGTCTTGCCCGGTATGTGACCGCATGCAGTGATGCGACGCTTTGGAGAGGTGGAACCATGCATCGCAGGAGAGGACAGAGAGAGAGAGAGAGAGGGAGAGAGGGAAATATGAGTTAGAGAGGGTAAATTAGGGACGATAGAGGGAAATGAGGGGGAGGGAGGAGAAGGAAAGCGTTCAGTATGCTATCTCAGCTGCTGTGATTAAAACAATGCCTGAGTTCAATAGTAAAGCTAGCTAGGCATGGTGGTGGGAAGAAGTGGCCGGGTAGGGAATGCAGGCAACCAATCCCCTACCTCCCTGCAGTGTGCTGACTTGGCCCACCCAGTACATAAAGGGACTCCCACAGGTCTCCCTTGGTATGTGCTTTAATTGTATTTCATTATGGCTCCCCCTGCTCACCAAGGCATTAGGATACTATTTTTAAATGCTAATCAGCCAACTCCATTTGATAGAGATAAGGATTTTATGATACAGTATAGTGTTGTGAAAGGCAGCGGATTAGTGAGGGGAACGCATTAGTGTATGTGTGTGGGAGGATAAAAAGTGAGTAGGCCTGTGTGTGTGTTTTATACTCATAGAAAGTGTGCACGCGTGTGCATATTTACATTTTTGGGCACTAAAATACTGGGATTTTGTGTCTGAGAATTTTGGATGGAGCCAATGCTTTTTAAGTGGGAGTCATCTGTTGCCGGAAGGATGACAACAGAAGTGCATCACCTGACAAAAGAATGCACAAACAGTCGTTCTTTTTACAAATGCTACTGGTCCGACTATACTTAATTTGAGTTGCACTTTTGGTGGACAAAAAAATGCAATGATTTATTGAAGGTCATACATGATTTCAACCGTGTTCATGCGTCTGACTGTCAACGTAGTCTTATACACTTACAATGAAATAAATAGCAGTACATTGCATGATATTGCTCAGCAGAAGTAAGAACACCACTGCAAGTGATCTAGGTGTATATATATACACACATTTATATAACTGGTGGGTCAAATCCTGAATGTTGATTGGTTAAAACCGCATTCCAAGTTACCACTGGCTAAATCTATGCCGTTAAAATGCCCATTTACTCTGTTCCATCTGACTGCACAATCCACTGTCTCATCAGCCCAGCCAGGCAATGTATAAACTTGACCTCCAATATGAAAAGCATCTAGACATTATTTCACATTTCTTTTAGACTAACATCTAGCTTTCAACAGCGGAGATATGTATAAAACCTTGCTGTCTGTCTCGCCGACATTTGCTACATTGTTTCAATATACAAATTTGATCTACTGCTGTCCCATAGTAATGAACGTGTCGGGAGTCGGGACGAGACGAACAGGCAGCGTTTCTCAGCCAGTCGAAATCATGAATCATCTGGCATAATTTTTATGGATATACAAAGAAAGAAATGTAAATTGAAAAAAGGTCAAAACGAAGTGCAGCTAGTTTGCAGTCTTTCCAGCTTCAATTTGTTGTTGTTGGCTAATTGTTTGTTGTTGGCTAATTCCTGACAAGAGAGCATATTTTCTATGCCAGGGGAAATCCTGCCTCATTGCTATGGATGCACCCAAATAAATGTCACAAGAAAAAATCTTAATCCAACAGCTTCTGTTGATATTCTGTCTGCACTGTTTGATGTGACTGTAAATTAGCCATGGTTGCCTAGCTAGCAAGCAAGGGATAAGAACGTTGCCAACCAGTGTGGCAATGGAACATTTAGAACGAATGACTAGTTCAGGATCATAGATACAGAACAAATGACCAGAAAGATTAAGTAGCAACCCTAGATTTGTGTCAGGACTATATGTTGTGGAATGATGAAATAGTATTAATAAATTAATAAAAATAACATAATGAAAGTCTGTTAATCATTATTTAAATATGTTGGTAACCTGTTGTTTAAAAGTGATAATGCCCTCGAAGCCAGTGTTTGGAGGATATTTTGGCACGGTTTGCCGGCCCTCAACTTCATCTCGACTAATCTGGCATTATCACTTAATTTAAGTATTTAATTGGAAGGTTACCAGATAGCCAGCAGTTAAAATCTCAGGCAAGGATGGTCCCTATTCACCTCATTTTCAAACATTGCTATGGGCACAGCCAAACAATGGAAGTGATTGATTCGACTTCTGCTTTACTTCCCTACTGGAGCACTGGTGGCAAACTTGCCACAGTAAATTAGTTGAAGGAGTATAAAAGTCAAGTAAATAAGTGTAAGTGTTATTTATATTTATTTCAGTGTAGGGGGATCTTTATTTTTACCATTTTCTGCATTGTAGAATAATAGTGAAGACATTAAAACTATGAATAGCACATATTTTAGTAACCAAAAAAGTGTATATATTTTAAACTTGAGATTCTTCAAAGTAGACACCCTTTGCCTTGATGGCAGCTTTGCACACATGGCATACTCACAAACAGATTCATGAGGTAGTCACCTGGAATGCATTTTAATTAACAGGTGTGCCTTGTTATTAAAAGTTAATTAGGGGAATTTCATTCCAAATTTGCGTTTGAGCCGGTTAGTTGTGTTGTGACAAAGTAGGGGTGGTATACAGAAGATAGCCCTATTTGGATAAAAGACCAAGTCCATATTATGGCAAGAACAGCTCAAATAAGCAAAGATAAAAGACTTTAAGACATGAAAGTCAGTCAATCAGGAAAATTTCAAGAATTTTTACATTTTCTTCAAGTTCAGTCGCAAAAACAATCAAGCGCTATGATGAAACTGGCTCTCATGAGGACCGCCACAGGAAAGGAAGACCCAGAGTTTTATTTTATTTTTATTTATTTCACCTTTATTTAACCAGGTAGGCTAGTTGAGAACAAGTTCTCATTTACAACTGCGACCTGGCCAAGATAAAGCATAGCAGTGTGAACAGACAACACAGAGTTACACATGGAGTAAACAATTAACAAGTCAATAACACAGTAGACAAAAAAAAGGGGAGTCTATATACAATGTGTGCAAAAGGCATGAGGAGGTAGGCGAATAATTACAATATTACAGATTAACACTGGAGTGATAAATGATCAGATGATCATGTACAGGTAGAGATATTGGTGTGCAAAAGAGCAGAAAAGTAAATAAATAAAAACTGTGGGGATGAGGTAGGTGAAAATGGGTGGGCTATTTACCAATAGATTATGTACAGCTGCAGCAATCGGTTAGCTGCTCAGATAGCAGATGTTTGAAGTTGGTGAGGGAGATAAAGGTCTCCAACATCAGCGATTTTTGCAATTCGTTCCAGTCACAGGCAGCAGAGTACTGGAACGAAAGGCGGCCGAATGAGGTGTTGGCTTTAGGGATGATCAGTGAGATACACCTGCTGGAGCGCGTGCTACGGATGGGTGTTGCCATCGTCACCAGTGAACTGAGATAAGGCGGAGCTTTACCTAGCATGGCCTTGTAGATGACCTGGAGCCAGTGGGTCTTGCGACGAATATGTAGCGAGGGCCAGCCAACTAGAGCATACAAGTCGCAGTGGTGGGTAGTATAAGGTGCTTTAGTGACAAAACGGATGGCACTGTGATAAACTGCATCCAGTTTGCTGAGAAGAGTGTTGGAAGCAATTTTGTAGATGACATTGCCGAAGTTGAGGATCGGTAGGATAGTCAGTTTTACTAGGGTAAGCTTGGCAGCGTGAGTGAAGGAGGCTTTGTTACGGAATAGAAAGCCAACTCTTGATTTGATTTTCGATTGGAGATGTTTGATATGGGTCTGGAAGGAGAATTTGCAGTCTAGCCAGACACCTAGGTACTTATAGGTGTCCACATATTCAAGGTCGGAACCATCCAGTGTGGTGATGCTAGTCGGGCATGCGGGTGCAGGCAGCGATCGGTTGAAAAGCATGCATTTGGTTTTACTAGCGTTTAAGAGCAGTTGGAGGCCACGGAAGGAGTGTTGTATGGCATTGAAGCTCGTTTGGAGGTTAGATAGGACAGTGTCCAATGACGGGCCGAAAGTATATAGAATGGTGTCGTCTGCGTAGATGTGGATCAGGGAATCGCCCGCAGCAAGAGCAACATCATTGATATATACAGAGAAAAGAGTCGGCCCGAGAATTGAACCTGTGGCACCCCCATAGAGACTGCCAGAGGACCAGACAGCATGCCCTCCGATTTGACACACTGACTCTGTCTGCAAAGTAATTGATGAACCAGGCAAGGCAGTCATCTTTCGAAGACCTTAGATAGGCAAGGCAGAATGGATATAGGTCTGTAACACTTTGGGTCCAGGGTGTCTCCCCCTTTGAAGAGGGGGATGACTGCGGCAGCTTTCCAATCCTTGGGGATCTCAGACGATATGAAAGAGAGGTTGAACAGGCTGGTAATAGGGGTTGCGACAATGGCGGCGGATAGTTTCAGAAATAGAGGGTCCAGATTGTCAAGCCCAGCTGATTTATACGGGTCCAGGTTTTGCAGCTCTTTCAGAACATCTGCTATCTGGATTTGGGTAAAGGAGAACCTGGAGAGGCTTGGGCGAGGAGCTGCGGGGGCCGGAGCTGTTGGCCGAGGTTGGAGTAGCCAGGCGGAAGGCATGGCCAGCCGTTGAGAAATGCTTGTTGAAGTTTTCAATAATCATGGATTTGTCGGTGGTGACCGTGTTCCCTAGCCTCAGTGCAGTGGGCAGCTGGGAGGAGGTGCTCTTGTTCTCCATGGACTTCACAGTGTCCCAGAACTTTTTGGAGTTGGAGCTACAGGATGCAAACTTCTGCCTGAAGAAGCTGGCCTTAGCTTTCCTGACTGACTGCGTGTATTGGTTCCTGACTTCCCTGAACAGTTGCATATCGCGGGGACTGTTCGATGCTATTGCAGTCCGCCACAGGATGTTTTTGTGCTGGTCGAGGGCAGTCAGGTCTGGAGTGAACCAAGGGCTGTATCTGTTCTTAGTTCTGCATTTTTTGAACGGAGCATGCTTATCTAAAATGGTGAGGAAGTTACTCTTAAAGAATGACCAGGCATCCTCAACTGACGGGATGAGGTCAATGTCCTTCCAGGGTACCCGGGCCAGGTCGATTAGAAAGGCCTGCTCACAGAAGTGTTTTAGGGAGCGTTTGACAGTGATGAGGGGTGGTCGTTTGACTGCGGCACCGTAGCGGATACAGGCAATGAGGCAGTGGTCGCTGAGATCCTGATTGAAGACAGCGGAGGTGTATTTGGAGGGCCAGTTGGTCAGGATGACGTCTATGAGGGTGCCCTTGCTTACAGAGTTAGGGTTGTACCTGGTGGGTTCCTTGATGATTTGTGTGAGATTGAGGGTATCTAGCTTAGATTGTAGGACTGCCAGGGTGTTAAGCATATCCCAGTTTAGGTCACCTAACAGAACAAACTCTGAAGCTAGATGGGGGGCAATCAATTCACAAATGGTGTCCAGGGCACAGCTGGGAGCTGAGGGGGATCAGTAGCAGGCGGCAACAGTGAGCGACTTATTTCTGGAGAGAGTAATTTTCAGAATTAGTAGTTCGAACTGTTTGGGTATGGACCTGGAAAGTATGAAATTACTTTGCGGGCTATCTCTGCAGTAGACTGCAACTCCTCCCCCTTTGGCAGTTCTATCTTGACGGAAGATGTTATAGTTGGGTATGGAAATCTCTGAATTTTTGGTGGCCTTCCTGAGCCAGGATGCAGACACGGCAAGGACATCAGGGTTAGCAGAGTGTGCTAAAGCAGTGAGTAAAACAAACTTAGGGAGAAGGCTTCTGATGTTGACATGCATGAAACCAAGGCTTTTTCGATCACAGAAGTCAACAAATGAGGGTGCCTGGGGACATGCAGGGCCTGGGTTTACCTCCACATCACCCGCGGAACAGAGAAGGAGTAGTATGAGGGTGCGGCTAAAGGCTATCAAAACTGGTTGCCTAGAGCATTGGGGACAGAGAATAAGAGGAGCAGGTATCTGGGCATGGTAGAATATATTCAGGGCATAATGCGCAGACAGGGGTATGGTGGGGTGCGGGTACGGCGGAGGTAAGCCCAGGCACTGGGTGATGATGAGAGAGGTTTTATCTCTGGACATGCTGGTTGTAATGGGTGAGGTCACCGCATATGTGGGAGGTGGGACAAAGGAGGTATCAGGGGTATGAGGAGTGGGACAAGGGGCTCCATTGTGAACTAAAACAATGATAACTAACCTGAGCAACAGTATACAAGGCATATTGACAATTGAGAGAGACATACAGCGAGGCATACAGTAATCACAGGTGTTGAACTGGGAAAGCTAGCTAAAACAGTGGGTGAGACAACAGCTAATCAGCTAGCATAACAACAGCAGGTAAAATGGCATTGACTAGGCAACAGGGCCGACAGATAAAACAAACAAGCAGAATGGAGTACCGTGATTAATGGACAGTCCAGCGTGCATCAGCTATTTAGCCAAGTGATCAGAGTCCAGGGGGCAGGGGGGCTGGACTGGCGAGTGTTATCCAGGTTAAAAAACTAACAATGACTAAATAGCTTGTAGCTAGTTAGCTTCTGGAGGTTCTTGAGTGTGTTCTAAAAATTTAAAATAATAGCGATTCCGTATCACATTGGGTGAGGCAGGTTTCCGGAAGGTATAAACACATTTTTTTTTTAAATCGGGAAGAGATAGAAAGTACATATGGGCCACTGCGTGTTTGGGACGCGGCGATGCAGACGGTTTGCAGGCCTGTGCTAACAAGCTAACAGATTAGCAGGCCTGTGCTAACAAGCTAACAGATTAGCAGGCCGGGGTAAACAAGGTAGTAGTTAGCGGACCTGGGCTAAACAAGCTAGCAGTTAGCATGCCGAATTAGCAAGCAAGGAGATAGCGGGGGCTAGAGAGTTAGCCTTTGGAGGACGTCACGATGAGGTGAGTCTGTTTATTCCTCTTCATGCAGTGACATCGATAGACCGGTCGTGGGTCCGGGTATTGTAGCCCAGGAGTATGCTATGAGCACAGGAGCTCTGGCCGGGCTAGCTTCAAGCTACGTGGGTGGAAACGCTGGCCAGGAGTAATCAACCAGGGTTGCGGTTTAGCTTGATAGCTAGTTGTGAAGATCCAGCTGAAAGATGTTCCGTTTGCGGTGGGAATCCGGGGTTAAAAAAAATAAAATAAATAGGTCCGTTATGCTCTGGTTAGCATCGCGTTGTTCGAACTGGCGAGAGCTTCCGAGCTAAGGGTTAGCTGATGACCGGTTAGCTGAAGACCGCTAGCATAGCAGGTGGTTAGCTGGCTAGCTTCAGTTGAGGGGTTCCGGTTCCGAAGTAAATATAAATACTTTAGGAAAAGTAGCTACATTGGGTGAGGCGGGTTGCAGGAGAGTATTTGGAAGCGAGCAAAAATGTATTAAAGATATGCGAAGAAAAATATCGAAAAAAAAATATCTAAAACGAAAAAGAGACGATATTTACAGAGAAACGATACGACAGGACGACTTACTGCTATGCCATCTTGGAACTAGTTACCTCTGCTGGAGAGGATAAGTTCATCAAATCAAATGTTATTTGTCACGTGCTGAATACAACAGGTGTAGTAGACCTTACCGTGAAATGCTGACTTTACAAGCCCTTAACCAACAATGCAGTTCAAGAAAGAGTTTAAAAAAAATTTAATCAATCAAAAAGTAACAATACATTTACATAACAATAACGAGGCTATATACAGGGGGTACCGGGTCAATGTGTGGGGGTACAGGTTAATTGAGGTAATTTGTAAAGCAAATATGTATAGATAATAAACAGCGAGTAGCAGTAGTGTAAAAAAAAGGGGGAGGTCAATGTAAATTGTCCAGGTGACCATTTGATTAGTTTAGTTGTTCAGCAGACTTATGGCTTGGGGGTAAAAGCTGTTAACGATCCTTTTGGTCCTAGACTTGGAGCTCCGGTACTGCTTGATGTGTGGTAGCAGATAGAACCGTCAAAGACTTGAGTGACTGGGGCCTTTGACAATTTTTTGTGTCTTCTGACACGCCTAGAATATTGGTCCTGGATGTCAGGAAGCTTGGCCCCAGTGATGTACTGGGCTGTACGCACTACCCTCTGTAACGACTTACAGTCAGATGCAGAGAAGTTGCCATACCAGGCGCTGATGCAAACAGTCAGTATGCTCTCAATGGTGCAGCTGTAGAACTTTGTGAGAATCTGGGGACCCATGCCAAATCTTTTCAGTCTTCTGAGGGGAAAAAGGTGTTCTTGTGCCCTCTTCACAACTGTCTTGGTGTTTAGACCATGATAGTTTATTGGTGACGTGGACACAGAGTAACTTGAAACTCTCGACCCGCTCCACTTCAGTCCCATCGATGTTAATGGTCAGCTCCTTTGTCTTACTCACATTGAGGGAGAAGTTTTTGTCCTGGCATCACACTGCCAGGTCTCTAACCTCCTCCCTGTAGGCTGTCTCATTGTTGTTGGTGATCCGGCCTACCACAGCAAACTTAACAAATGTGTTGGAGTCATGCTTAGCCATGCAATTGTGGGTGAACAGGGAATACAGGAGAGGACAAAGCATACATGCCTGAAGGGCCCCAGCGTTGAGGATCAGCGTGGCAGATGCGTTGTTGCCTACCCTTACCACCTGGTTCAAGTTCAGGATCCAGTTGCAGAAGAAGGTGTTAAGTCCCAGGGTCCTTTGCTTATTGATGAGCTTTGAGGGCACTATGGTGTTGAACGCTGTGCTGTAGTCAATGAACAGAATCCTCACATAGGTGTTCCTTTTGTCCAGGTGGGAAAGGGCAGTGCGGAGTGCGATTGAGCTTGCATCATCTGTGGATATGTTGGGGTGGTATGCAAATTGGAGTGGGTGTGGCTTTCTCACATCAACTACGGAGATCGTGATCACACAGTCATCCGGGACAGCTGGTGCTCTCATGCATGCTTCTGCATTGCTTGCCTCAAAGCGAGCATTAAAGCATTTTGCTCGTCTGGTAGTCTCGCATCACTGGGCATCTCGTGGCTGGGTCTCCATTTGTAATACATAATAGTTTTCAAGCCCTGCCACATCCGACGACCGTCAGAGCCGGTGTAGTATGATTCAATCTTCGTCCTGTATTGATGCTTTGCTGCTTGATGGTTCATCTGATGGCATAGCGGGATTTCTTATAAGCGTCCAGATTAGTGTCCCGCTCCTTGAAAGTGGCAGCTCTAGCATTCATTAGAATAACTGCACCTCAGATTGCAAACCAAATAAATGTTTCACGGATTTCAAGTGACAGACACATCAACATCAACTGTTCAGAAGAGACTGTGTGAATCAGGCCGTCATGGTCAACTTGCTGCAATAAAACCACTACTAAAAGACACCAGTAAGAAGAACAGATTTGCTTGGGCCAGGAAACATGAGCAATGGACATTATACTGGTGGAAATCTGTCCTTTGGTCTGATATGTCCAAATTTGAGATTTTAGTTCCAACTGCCGTGTCTTTGTGAGACGCAGAGTAGGTTAACGGACGATCTCCACATGTGTGGTTCCCACCGTGAAGCATGAAGAAAGTGGTGTGATGGTGTGGGGGTGCTTTGCTGGTATCACTCCATGATTTAGCCTGTGATTTATTTAGAATTCAAGGCATACTTAACCAGCATGTCAACCACAGCATTCATACTCCATCCCATCTGTTTTGTGCTTAGTGGGACTATTAGTTGTTTTTCAATGGGACAATGAAACACATCTCCAGGCTGTGTAAGGGCTATTTGGCCAAGCAAGAATGCTGCACCTAGCCTCCACAATCACCCGACCTCAACCCAATTGAGATGGTTTGGGTTGAGTTGGACCGCAGAGTGAAGGAAAAGCAGCATATGTAGGAAAACTGTTGAAAAAGCATTCCAGGTGAAGCTGGTTGAGAGAATTCCAAGAGTGTGCAACAAGGAAAAGGGTTGCTACTTTGAAGAATCTAAAATATTAAATATATTTAGATTTTTTAAAACACTTTTTTGGTTACTACATGATTGAATGTGTTATTTAATGCGGAAGGGAACTTTTTGACATTTGCCGTATGGTCGATGAGAAACTCCATATTGCAAATGTACGGTCCCTTACTAGACGCCCGCGAACGTTTGTAAAATTCGCAGACAGAGGTGGGCCATACACGGGAGCCAGATCTTCCGCGAAGTCTCTCAGACATTCGGTTTCCGTTTTATAACATTTTCAAATTTTGGTCATTTTTCTGCTGTCCCGGTAAATCCCACCAGAGGGCGAATCATATGGAATCATATTGCAAATGTACAAACCTCACCAATCACGATGTGGCCTTTTCTCCCAATCAGAAAAGACTTCGAAGACGAAACTTGGTGAGCATAGGTTCGGCGTAATGGGCAGTTGGCCCCGAACAAGATGGCGTCAAGGCGTCAAGGCCTCAACGCTTTTTGAGTTATGGCCATTTTTCTGGGATTAAAGGTCAAAAATGAATATAGAGTGCTAATTTGACCGCTTCACGTTAATAACCTCTTGAATCTCCCCATCCCGGATCCGGGATCGTGACTAAAGCCTCAGGCTCATTAGCATAACGCAACGTTAATGATTTCTGAAAATCGCAAATAAAATGAAAATAATGTGCCTGCTCTCAAGCTTAGCCTTTTCTTAACAACACTGTCATCTCAGATTTTCAAAATATGCTTTTGAACCATAGCAATTGACTAATTTGTGTAAGAGTATGCTAAGCTAGCTTAGCATTTTGAGTAGCATTTAGCACGCAACATTTTCACAAAAACCAGATAACCAAATAAATAAAATCCTTTACCTTTGAAGAGCTTTGGATGTTTTCAATGAGGAGACTCTCAGTTACATACCAAATGCGCAGTTTTTCCTGAAAGCGTCTGTGTGTAGGAGAAATCGCTCCGTTTTGTACATCACATTTGGCTACCGAAACGAACCGAAAATTCAGTCACCTACAACGTCAAACTTTTTCCGAATTAACTCTATAATATCGACCGAAACATGGCAAACGTTGTTTGGAATCAATCCTCAAGGTGTTTTTTCACATATCTCTTCATTGATATATCGTTTGTGGAAGCCTGTATTCTTCTCTAAATTCCATGGAAAAATACTTGCAGCTGACTTTTGCGCACCAATTTCGGCGCAGGACACCGGGCGGACACCTGGTAAATGTGGTCTCTTATGGTCAATCTTCCAATGATATGCCTACAAATACGTCACAATGCTGCAGACACCTTGGGGAAACGACAGAAAGGGCAGACTTACTCCTCTCGCATTCACAGCCATATAAGGAGACAATGGAAAACAGAGCCTCAAAAATCCTGCTCATTTCCTGGATGCCGTCTCATCTTGGTTTTGCCTGAAGCTCACGTTCTAGGGCATGCACAGAAAATATCTTTGCAGTTCTGGACACGTCAGAGTGTTTTCTTTCAAAAGCTATCAATTATATGCATAGTCGAGCATCTTTTTGTGTCAAAATATCTTGTTTAAAACGGGAACGTTTTTCATCCAAAAATGAAATTGCGCCCCTAGAGTTTCAACAGGTTAAAGTACGTAAACCTACGGTGTCAGGAAAAAAAGAACCAGCCATTTATCTATCGTAATTTAAGAGAAATCGTACATTGTAAAATTGGTGATGTTCAAAAAAAATGCTTTTTTCCCCCAAAAAGTTACATATCCAGTTGCAGCGTGTTCAGACAAATCTTTTTGAAGTGTTTTTCGGAGCTCTGCGAGATTTGTGATTTTCAATGATTTTCACATCTTTCCAAAACCTCATATTTGTGATTAGGCAACCCTCATGAACTGTAAATCAGTCATTTCTCCCAACAGATGTCAAAGAAAAGCTCACACACACACACACACACACACACACACACACACACACACACATACACATACACACACACACACACACACACACACACACACCAAGAATGGAGTGACAAAGAGCGGTGCTTAAAGACACTCAGAGCCTTTAAGGCTGTGCCGAGTTCATTGAGATGTCCCTCTTGACCGTAGCTCGCTCAGTCTGAGTGCAGTGACCGTGAAAAAAAGAAGGCCCAAAATGAAGCCTGCACCTAAATTTCAGGTGCTTTTGGGTGACAGTGGGAGAACCGTTAGAGTGAGAAGCACAATTCGACCTCAGGAACGTCCCTGAGGTCCTCCCGATCTGTGCAAGCCTAACCTTGACCATGTGGCATTAACCCTTAACAGTTAAAAGAAGGTGTTTACATCAAACAGTTTGCATTGACTTCTCTCCCCATAGGAATAGATTGCCTGCTCCCCTAAATTCAATCTGAAGCCTATGTGGGTTATGAATGTCTTAAGAACCTGTCTTTGATTACAATCCATCAGGCCACTATAAGGTCTACCTGTGTTGATTCTAAGCTTCCTGGAGCAACCGGAAGTGGTTAAAATCACCCAAAAAATGTTTTTCCATACCCAACCCAGTTTGTGATATATCGTGCATTCAACCCTGTGTAAATCAGTCAGTTCTTAACATATAGACTTAAAACTTAGGATTCTGTAAAAGCATACCCCAATCAGGATATGTGTTTACTTATAGCTTCCTGTGCCAACCGGAAGTTCCTTAAAATGATGTCATAGGGGCTGTTTTCACATCTTTACAAAACTTCATATGTGTGATTAGGCAACTCTCATGAACTGTAAATCAGTAATTTCTCCCAACAGATGTCAAAGAAAAGCTCTCTCTCTCTCTCACACACACACACACACACACACACACACACACACACACACACACACACACACACACACACACACACACACACACACCAAGGATGGAGTGACACAGTGTGGTTGTTCTGAGCACCAAGCTAACTGGCTAATATTGGCTAGCTACCTCCAGACAGATGAGAAAATACCCCACTCTGACCATTTAACTCACCCTAGCAGAGCTGGTTAGGCTATTTTCATGTTATCCAGAATGATGGTGACTAACTGTGCAGCTGGCAACAACTGAATTACACTTTGTTGCAGACGTTTACTGACACCGGACATATTCAACGGGTGTTGAGCATTCAAAAATGCATCAGTTATTTTGCGCTTTGGCACACTAAGACGAGTCTTTTGTTAAGAAATGTAGCTAGATAGCTAGCTAGGTAAACAATGAATCCCAACGCATGACGTACTGTTAGTCAGCGAGCCAGCAAGATAACGTTAGCTAGCTAACAGTACACTTGAAATGAAAATACTTTGTCAAAATTAGAGTGGAGTCTTTTGTTAAGACATGTAGCTAGCTAGCTATCTAAACAATGGACCATAATCACAACTCGTGACTTTACTACACGGCATGAAACAGCAGGTAGCTAACCAACCAGGTTATAAGGCTATAACTAGTCAAGCAAATGTGTCTGAGATAAGAAGAATAAGATCATACACATAATGTTAGCTAGTGACCCAGTCAGATAAAGTTAGCTAGCTAACAGTACACTTGAAATGAAACCACTTTCTGTCTGATAGCTAGACTATCTTACCAGTATTCCTCATGGTTGGACACGTCTCATGCCATGCGTGGTTGCCTTAGTTTGACAATGTAATCCAGACTGGTGTTTTTTCCTCGAATTCCAGTGATTTCAAAACCCGGGCCTCCAGAAAGTGGAGAGCATACACATAATGTCAGCTAGCTAACAGTACACTTTAACTTGACTTTAGGTTTATGCAGTTTTACCATGCAATATATATATTTTTAAAGCCGCGCTTGACACGATTACCTAAACATTCTGAACAGCTCCAATAGGCAGACGCGTGCTATATGGCAGATCAATCCAAACTCACCTCTCGGCATGTCCAGCCCACTCATCTCAGCCAATCATGGCTGTCATGGGTTGCTCCCTTTTTCTGTGGCTAAACCAACTATGCTCGTAATTTCACAATGTTATTCGTATTTACAGATGGCATTCAAGTTTGAAATTCAGGCACATGAAAGTTAACATGTTTGAGAAGGCAATTTTATTTTTACATTCCAACAGCTCTCCTGTGAAGTCGTGACAAACACATAGTTCCCTGAATTGGGTCACATGTGTGTAAGTGTTTGTGTATATGTATATTATATTTTCCCATCATAAAAATGTATTCCCATTGCCCAATGAAATTTCTTTATCAATACCAAAATTCAACATTCGGCCTTGTACAGACTGCATTATGAAAGCAATGGTGTAATGTATGCAAAAAATGTGAGCCTTGTTTTAAATTCATGAAGAATAAAATCGTGTAGGCGTACTGTTGCCTACACAAAAAAGGGCCTTTCTGACTACAAGTGCACCAGTATCCCAAAGTATTAAGTGAACAGAAGCATAGATAACAGTATTGGCATTAAATGTTTGCAGTTTGCATGTTTCAGTAATGATTAACATGGTGTAACGGCATTCGTCTGTTGAAGGAGAAGCGGACCAAAATGCAGCTTGGTGGTTACTCATGTTCTTTAATGTAAATGAACGAGACATGAAAAAACTTGCTATACAAAACAACAAACGGAACAAGAAAACCTACACAGCCTATCTGGTGAATACAAACACAGAGACAGGAACAATCACCCACAAAACACTCAAAGAATATGGCTGCCTAAATATGGTTCCCAATCAGAGACAACGATAATCACCTGACTCTGATTGAGGACCGCCTCAGGCAGCCATAGATTATGCTAGACATTATGCTAGACACCCCAAGACAAAAACACACCACAGTAACCCATGTCAAACCCTGGCCTGAGCAAATAAATGAAGATAAACATAATATATTTCGACCAGGGCGTGACACATGGTTGCAAATCTCTGCTTGATTTCGTTTTTGGTATATTTGGCATTTCTATACATATTCTGTATTTCAACTGAAGAAAGCAATAATTAATCAACACACTACTGTAAATGAAAGGATGCTTGCTACCTGTTATTAAATGGAAATTGCTCTATGTAAGTAAATGGTGAGAAATACTCAGTCTGAATCCAAATTGGCTATAGGTTTCACAGCACAATAATGATACAAGTTATATCACCTTAAAAATTGTTTATTTACAACATATGGGGCATAATATGTTGGGAATAGTGACATAAGAGAGTCTGAAATTAATTAAATACCATAACCAATGTTCAATGTAAGTAGCAATTCCCAGTAAGAAATGCTCAGCCTGAATCCATTCGGCTATGGATTTCACAACCCTATAATAATGATACTATAATAATGAAGTTAAATCACCTTAAAAAAGTGGCATAGGACAGTCTGACATAACTCCTAACTTGTGTTCAGTCTTCGCCATTGAGAACCAAGAGGGGCCTAGCTTTGTCCTTCATGACTGGGAAAGGTCTTGATTCTAAGCCGTAGAAAATCCTACATCCATCTCATTTGATCAGAACAGGATGGATCAACAGTGATTCATATTACTGGTTTGCATCCTAAAAAAAAGGATAGTTATGTTTTGCTGCATAACAGAATTACATTATTTCTCTACCCCACATGATGTTGATCATTGTCAGGTTATTTAACATGCCTGTATAAGCTTTAGTAACAAAATAACACCATGGTTCTAAACACTTTAAACAGGTAGTTTGTAAATGTGTAGAGTGTCTTTGTTTTGGGTCCATACTGGTAAGTTAACTTATGTAAATTAGACAGTCACAGAGGATTTTCTTCTGAATAACTTGGCAGGGCATAGTGTTGTCCATTCAACGTCAGGCAACTTTGAGGCAAGGCTTCATCACACCTGTAGTGACTACTTCTATGCGTCACGCCCAGTATTGCTTATCCATTGTTCACTAGATCAATGAAATTACACCCAACACAATGTTGAGTAACAGAATGCTTCCCACCACTTCATCACATAACTAGACGTGAGCTGGATGTGATCTGAACGCTGCCACCAGTGTAGCGGAAGAAAGTGAAATCTGCAACAGGGACTCTAACTGGGGCGGCAGTGTAGCCTAGTGGTTAGAGCATTGGACTAGTAACCGAAAGGTTGCAAGTTCAAATCCCTGAGCTGACAAGGTACAAAATCTGTCGTTCTGCCCCTGAACAGGCAGTTAACCCACTGTTCCTAGGCCATCATTGAAAATAATAATTTGTTCTTAACTGACTTGCCTAGTAAAATAAAGGTAAAAATAAAATTACTAGGGCTCATTACGTGGCAAAGTGAGCTCTAACGGCCATTGCCCTGAAAGCCTAGTAGTCCATCATGAAACGGCCTTGGAAGAGCCATAAGTGTTAGCCAACATAATGAATTATTTTACATTAACCTGTTTAACTGCATTGACATGTCTTAATAATTGATCATAGTCCAGATTCGTTATAGTTGCAAATGCCATGCAGTTGCACCAGGGGAATTTAACCCAAGCAAATTTATTTTGCAGGTCATCTGTTTCCCCACATTTATTGATGAATTAATTTCTCATCATGAAAATGTATCCCCATTCCCAAATCAAATATCTTCATTGATACCACAAAAAAAAACGAATACAGCTTTTTACCCCAATCAGGCAACCCTCATAAATTCCGACATAGTATCCCAAGCAAGCATAGAAAACAGATTTGACATTAGTATATACAGTGCCTTTTGAAGGTTTTCAGAACCATTGACTTTTTACACATTTTGTTACGTTACATACAACCTTATTCTAAAATGTATTCAAATGTTTTTCTTCCCCTCATCAACCTACACACAATACCCCATAATGACAAACAGGATTAGATATTTTTTTCATACCCAAGAAGACTTGAGGCTGTAATCACTGCCAAAGGTGCTTCAACAAAGTACTGAGGAAAGGGTCTGAATACTTATGTAAATGTCATATATATTGTTTTTAATACATTTGCAAACATTTCTAAAAACCTGTTTTTTTGTCATTATGGGGTATTGTGTGTAGATTGATGAGGGAGGAAAACAAGTTAATACATTTTAGAATAAGGCTGTAATATAAAATGTGGAAAAAGTCAAGTGGTCTGAACACTTTCCGAATGCACTGTATTTGCACAAATTGAATGTGAGATTGTGTTGATTGGGAATATTATGTTCAACCCTCAGAGTATCAAATGAGACAAATGTGTTATCAACAAATAGGTCACTAAAAAACACCAGACCATTCCTATGCCAAAATTGGAATGCTGTTTCAATTTGCGATGCTGGGAAAAGATGATTAGATGTTAATGGAGAGAAGCAACTTGCTTGTTTAAGGCTGAAATGATTTCGGAATTGGGACCAGATTTTAAGGGAGTTCTTAACAATGGGGTTCAAAACATAGGGGCCAAGGTTCATAAGCAGTGTGGAGCTCAGTAACAAGACAGGAGAAGTTGGAAGACTAACTCCATGATAGCCCAAGTAGAACCATCCTTGTTTTCAAATGTAGAAACCTAGTAGATAGGTATACACATATAGATATATTTTCTGACCAGTAGTAGTATAACAAATTGGGAAGGCCCATCCCGTTTCCATTTTTCAACTGGTTGTCAATTCCTTTGTCTTCTTTTTCACTGTTCTCATCACTGCAATTGTTTACAATGCATCAGTGCTACAAAGTTATCATAACAGGCAAAAAGTGATTGTCTCCTCACCATTCCCCGACATGCATTGTCAATTCTGTAGTTCTGTTTTACCTTCAGCAAATAGCAAGACCAAGCCTACTTCTTTCCCCGAATAAACTATTAGTCCTAGTATAAAAATATCCTATATCTTTTCCTGGGATTTCACAAGAAGAGGAATGGTCTATTGTAGATAGGCTATAGCCCAGGGGTAGGAACCCTGATCCTGGAGTTCAGCAAATACTGTAGAATTTGTTTCAAATAAGCACCACACCTGACCAACTAAGCTAATTAAATCAGTTAAATTATTGCCTTAAATCAACACAACTGGTCTTCCAGGTTGGTAAAATCTAAAACATGAAGTGCCTTCAGCGCTCCAGGACCAGGGTTGCCTATGAAAATAATTAAGATTCTGAAACAATATATCTGAAGAAAGCTCCTCCAGGCTGTGCTTTGTGGTCCCAGGGCACTCAAAGCTCCACTATTGATTAGGCCTAGGCCTACGTTTGTAGACAAGATAATTACTATATCTTGGCTACAACAACACAGTGCAATGAGGAATGTATTATTGCTATCAGTGGATACACAACTATAGTCCATAGGCTGTAAAGTGTAGTAATTATTTTGTTTCATGCCAAAATGACTGCATAGGTCTACAGCAACCAAGATCAAGCATGTATCTCTCGTCCAATAGGCTATTAGTAGGCTAAAAAAAATTGGCTAAATAATTGTTCAACAAGCTTTTGTAGTCTAGTTTTTGCTGGGACTCAACAAGAATTAAAAGATATAGCCACGGCAGCAGGCGTATTTGCAAAACAGAACAAAGACAGGCAGGTTCAAAATGTAGCCTACAGCCTAAGTTAGAAGTGTATACACATTAGCCCATAATTAAAATGCTTAATGTTAGGCTTCATACTGCAGTGAACATATGCAGTAAATTGACACAGCGAAATAAAAAACGTTAACTTCTTATGGGCAGGCTAACATCCCATCACCTGGCCAACATCCTGTGAAATTGCAGGAATCTGAAGAGCGCCAGATTCAAAATTCAGAAATAGTCAAATGAAACATTTAGAAATATTCAAGTGTTATACATTGTCTTAAAGATTAACTTCTTGTTAATCCAGCCGCTTTGTCAGATTTCCAAAACGGCTTTAAGGCGAAAGCATACCATGCAATTATCTGAGGACAGCGCCCCGCTTACAAAAGCATACACACATTTTAAAGCCAAGTAGAGGAGTCACAAAAGTCAGAAATAGCAATAAAATTAATCACTTACCTTTGATAAGCTTCATCTGGTTGTTGTCACAAGAGTCCCGGTTACACAATAAAAGTTTGTTTTGTTCCCTCTTTATGTCCCAAAAACTCAGTTTTGTTCAGTAATCCACTGGCTCAATGGCGGTCACGACATGCAGACGAATACGTCCAAATATTACAGGTAAAGTTCGATCAAACAATGTTTTTTAGTAATCCTCAGGTTGTCTATTGTCTTTATAATTGATAATATTTCAACTGGACAATAGCGTATTCAATACAAAGGAAAAAGAACGGAGGGCGCATGCAAAAAGCTCTGGTTCATTTGACCGACCACTCAGAAAATGTTGTAATTTCTCCTCATTTTTCAGAATAAAAGCTTGAAACAATGTCTAAAGACTGTTGACATCTAGTGGAAGCTGTAGACATACTGTAAAGGCAGGCAATGGAAAAGTACACACAACAAAAATATTCCACTTCCTGGATGGATTTTCCTCAGTTTTTTTGCCTGCCATATCAGTTCTGTTATACTCAGAGACATTATTTTAACAGTATTGGAAACTTTAGTGTTTTCTATCCAATACTACCATGCATATGCATATCCTAGCTTCTGGGCCTGAGTAACAGGCAGTTTACATTGGGCACCTCATTCATACAAAATTCAAAATACTGCCCCCTACCCAAGAGAGGTTTTAAATCAGATAATGAAATCATAGGTAGCCTACACTATGTGCACTCTCTCCCAGTCCCCGGATACCAGCTCATTTTAAATGAACAAGAAATTTATCCTACCTAGGCTACAACAGCACAATGTAATGAAGAATGTTATTATTGTGTTCAAGTGAGTACAAAGCTTTTGAAAAGTCTGTAAACTGCAGTGAATAGTCTGTCATTTGAATAACCGCTCAAAAGCCTTGTGTTTTGAATGCATATTCATTTCTAAATAATTGCATATAGCCTGCTTGACTGGGCAACCATTTGATTCAGTTCTGGGTTTTTTTCCTCAAAAGATTTAGGCACATTAGCAGGCCAGTAATATGGTGTCGTTGTTCAGGATGTACTGTGGCTTGTGAAAGTATTCACCCGCCCTGGCATTTTTCCTGTTTTGTTGCCTTACAACCTGGAATTAAAATTGATTTTGGAGCAGTTTGTATCATTTGATTTGATTTGGGGTGGCAGCGTAGCCTAGTGGTTAGAGTGTTGGACTAGTAACCAAACGGTTGCAAGTTCAAATCCCCAAGCTGACAAGGTATAAATCTTTAATTCTGACCCTGAACAAGGCAGTTAACCCACTGTTCCTAGGCCGTCATTGAAAATAAGAATTTGTTCTTAACTGACTTGCCTAGTTAAATACAAGGTCAAATAAAAAATTTACACAACATGCCTACCACTTTGAAGGTGCAAAATATTTTTTATTGTGAAACAAACAAGAAATAACACAAAAAAATGCAGAAGTATGTCGTAAGTATGCATAAGTATCCATCCCCCCCATAAGTATCCATCCCCCCCAAACTCAAAACTTTGTAGAGCCACCAATTGCAGCATTTACAGCTGCAAGTCTCTTGGGGTATGTCTCTACAAACTTTGCACATCTAGCCACTGGGATGTTTGCCCATTCTTCAAGGCAGAACTGCTCCAACTGCTCCACCATGCTTCACTGTGGGGATGGCATTCTCGGGGTGATGCGAGATGTTGGATTTGCACCAGACATAGGGTTTTCCTTGATGGCCAAAAAGCCCAATTTTAGTCTTATCTGACCAGAATACCTTCTTCCATATGTTTGGGGAGTCTCCCACATGCATTTTGGCTAACACCAAACGTGTTTTTTTTCCAACAAGGACTTTATGGCCACTCTTCCATCAAGCCCAACTCTGTGGAGTGTACGGTTGAAAGTGTTCCTATGGACAGATACTCCAATCTCCACTGTGGAGCTTTGCAACTCCTTCAGGGTTATCTTTGGTCTCTTTGTTGCATTTTGATTAATTCCCTCCTTGCCTGGCCCGTGAGTTTTGGTGGGCGGCCCTCTCTTGGCAGGTGCCATATTGTTTCCATGTTTTAATAATGGATTTAATTGTGCTCCGTGGGATGTTCAAAGTTCCACATATTTTTTATAACCCAACCCTGATCTGTACTTCCCTACAACCTTGTCCCTGACCTGTTTGGAGAGCTACTTGGTCTTCGTGGTGCCGATTGCTTGTTGGTGCACTCTGGGGCCATTCGGAAGAGGTGTATACATACTGAGATCATGTGACACTTAAATGAAGTCCACCTGTGTGCCATCTAACTAATTATGTGACCTCTGAAGGTAATTGGTTGCACCAGTTCTTATTTAGGGGGCTTTTAATTGTTTTAATTTTTTTATTTCACCTTTATTTAACCAGGTAAGCTAGTTGAGAAAAAGTTCTCATGTACAACTGCGACCTGGCCAAGATAAAGTAAAGCAGTGCGACACAAACAACAAGCGTACAGTCAATAATACAACAGATTTTTAAAAAAAAGTCTATATACAGTGTGTGCAAATGGCGTGAGGAGGTAAGGCAATAAATAGGCCACAGTAGCGAATTAATTACAATTTAGCAAATGAACACTGGAGTGATAGATGAGCAGATTGTGATATGCAAGTAGAAATACTGGTGTGTAAAAGAGCAGAAATGTAAATTAAAAACAATATGGGGATGAGGTAGGTAGATTGGATGGAATATTTACAGATGGGCTGCAGTGATCGGTTAGCTGATGTTTAAAGTTAGTGACGGAAATATAAGTCTCCAGCTTCAGCTTTTTTCAATTAGTTCCAGTCACTGGCAGCAGAGAACTGGAAGGAAAGGCGGCCAAAGGAAGTGTTGGCTTTGGGGATGACCAGTGAGATATACCTGTTGGAGTGCGTGCTACGGGTGGGTGTTGTTATCGTGACCAGTAGGCTGAGATAAGGTGGAGCTTAACCTAGCATAGACTTATAGATGACCCGTGGGTCTGGCGACGAATATGTAGCGAGGGCCAGCCGACTAGAGCATACATATAGCAGTAGTGGGTGGTATAAAGGGCTTTGGTGACACAACTGATGGAACTGTGATAGACTGCATCCAGTTTGCTGAGTAGAGTAGTGGAAGCTATTTTGTAAATGACATCGCCAAAGTCTAGGATCAGTAGGATACCCTCGTAAAACGAACTATGTTTGGCGGCGTGAGTGAAGGATGCTTTGTTGCGAAATAGGAAGCTGATTCTAGATTTAATTTTGGATTGGAGATGTTTAATTTGAATCTGGAAGGAGAGTTTACAGTCTATCAAGACACCTAGGTATTTGTAGTTGTCCACATATTCTAAGTCAGAACCGTCCAGAGTAGTGATGCTAGTCGGACGGGTGGGTGCGAGCAGCAAACGGTTGAAAAGCATGCATTTAGTTTTACTAGCGTTTAAGAGCAGTTGGAGGTCACGGAAGGAGTGTTGTATGGCATTGAAGCTCGTTTGGAGGTTAGTTAACAGTGTCCAAAGAAGGGCCAGAAGTATACAGAATGCTGTTGTCTGCGTAGAGGTGGATCAGGCAATCACCCGCAGCAAGAGCGACATCGTTGATATATACAAAGAAAAGAGTTCGGCCCGAGAATTGAACCCTGTGGTACCCTCATACATACTGCCAGAGGTCCAGACAACAGCCCCTCCGATTTGACATACTGAACTCTGTCTGAGAAGTAGTTGGTGAAACAGGTGAGGCAGTCAAGGATGTTGAGTCTGCTGATAAGAATTCAGTTTTTGACAGAGTCGACACCTTTGGCCAGGTCGATGAAGACGAATGCACAGTACTGTATTTTATCGATGGCAGTTATGATATCGTTTAGGACCTTGAGCGTGGCTGAGGTGCACCCGTGACCAGCTCGAAAACCAGATTGCACAGCGGAGAAGGTATGGTGGAATTCGAAATGGTCAGTATTCTGTTTATTATCTTGGCTTTCAAAGATATTAGAAAGACAGGGTAGGATCGATATAGATCTGTAATATTTTGGGTTTAGAGTGTCACCCCCTTTGAAGTGGGAGATGACCGCGGCAGCTTTCCAATCTTTAGGGATCTCGGACGATACGAAAGAGAGGTTGAACAGGCTAGTAACAGGGGTTGCAACAATGGCGGCGGATAATTTTAGAAAGAGAGGGTCCAGATTGTCTAGCCCAGCTGATTTGTAGGGGTCCAGGTTTTGCATCTCTTTGAGAACATCTGCTATCTGGATTTGGGTGAAGGAGAAGCTGGGGAAGCTTGGGCAAGTAGCTGTGGGGGGTGCGGAGCTGTTGGCTGGGGTTGGGATAGCCAGGAGGAAAGCATGGTCAGCTGTAGAGAAGTGCTTATTGATATTCTCGATTATTGTGGATTTATCGGTGGTGACAGTGTTACCTTAGCCTTAGTGCAGTGGGCAGGTGGGAGGAGCAAAGGGGCTGAATACATTTGCACACACCACTTTTTTTTAAACAAGTAATTTTTTTCATTTCACTTCAACAATTTGGCCTATTTTGTGTATGTTCATTACTTGAAATCCAAATAAAAATAATTTTAAATGACAAAATTACAACAAAAAAGAAAACGCCAATGGGTATGAATACTTTTGCAAGGCTTACGTTGAGATTTTAGTGGAGCGCATATGAATTATGATCATGCGCGGAGGAAGTTGTATCCATACTTTCAGCATTTGGCTTCTGTGTTTTAAAAGTGTTAAAAAATGCAGTGGATACTACCGGTATTATCTAAAACTGTATTACCAACACAGAAGAAGTAAATCGGAAGAGTCATTATGTTCACACAATGTCTTGATTGCAGCATTCAAAGGTGAATGTTTATTCTAAGCAACAATATTTATTCACAGTTTACTATATACCACGTCTGTCTGCTTTTTTTCATACACACTGTAATAAAATGCAGGCATTATGGGACTAAACATTAATGCCTAATGCAGACCTGTGTTTATTAGTTATGCGACTGCTTTGTTTAGGATGGAGGAGTTTGTGGATTAATAATCCATTAAATGTAACACATGGCTGCATTTTAATGTATGGATAAATAGCATTAAACTAAAGTGACCATTTCAGCACCATGGACACCTCCACTCATTCATTACAACACTGGCAAGTATGACGTGACAGGTAGGCCAGCGGTTAAGGGTGTTGGGCCAGGTTGCTGATTCAAATCCCTAAACTGACTAGGTGAAAATCTGTCAATGTGCACTAGAGCAAGGCACTTAACCCTAATTTCTGTAAGTCACCCTGGATAAGAGCATCTGCTAATTGACCTTTTTGTTATAACAGCATCGACGCTATGAGGTTTATTGCTGCCATTTCAGCACCGTGGACAGCTCCACTCATTATAGGACAGCACAAAGCTGTGCAGCTCACACAGCAACAATCCAACTATCCATTCACCCCATAGTAACAGACTCTCTCATTTTAGGTGAGCTTGAGAACAGAAATTCAAAGCACATGCAGTTCGAGCAATGTGGTGACACTTCTCTCTTTCACTGGATACAAGGACTGTGGGTGCTGATTGGAATCTGATTGAGCATAATGGGAACAAATCAATGAAGGGCATGTTTACTTGAAATGGGAAAATGTAGTGGTCATGCCTTGTTTCAAATGACCACTTATGTTGCCTTCGAAGGGCACTGCCAAGGTTCAAACCGATACAAAAGTCTGAGATCAGAACAGAAGGTTAGCAACAGTAGAATAAATGTTTTTTCTTTCTACAGCGAAGGACATATGGGTCACAATCAACATAATAAGATTTGAAGGTACTTTTTAAAGGAACTGTCTGATATCTGTTCAATGGTAATTTTAATAATTCATATTTAGCCATTAATTCTTGAAGAATATAACATGAATGGGTCATGAGCGTTGTCTATATGAATTTTTTTTTCAAATAACAGAATGTACCTTTAAAGAAAGGTAGAAGGAAAAAATTAAGGAAGCAGCAATACAGAAAGGCACATAAGGTGAAGGTCGACTCAGAAATAAAAAGGAATAACAGAGAGATTCTTGGCCCCCAAAAAATTCTATAATGTTAGTTCAGTCAATCTCCTCCTATTGATTTGTTACTGCAATTGTGGTAGCTTCACATTCTGTCCACTCACTCTTTTACTTCCCCAGAAAAAGTACAGTGGCAAGCCTCATTGCCCCTCGCCGAGCTTCACATGAAGTTTAAAGTAAGAGGAGTTATGTAGGACTGGCACTGTACAATTCAATGCCAAACAAAGGATGGGATTTTGAATGAGTTCGGTTCAAGAACAATTGATGTATTCATCAATTGTTTCAAAGAGCCACTCATAGTTCCATTGAAGTAACACATTTTGTAATGATCAAGCTGAAACTAACAATGGACAATTTTATTAATTACCATGACTTGTTTTTAAATGCCTATTTAGCAACGTTAGATATCCCATCTTTATACTTTTGCGTCAACATTTCTCACAAGCTGAGTTGCAGAAACTCTTGTATTACCTTTAATGGGCATTTGAGGATATGTTAGACAAATCAATTCCACCACCAGAGCAGTGCCACTAGCTACCTTGTTTTTTTAGTAGAGTTCCTTTTTCCAAGTCTTATGCTTTACTGAGACCGCAATGGATACAGAGGGGGGGGGGGGGAGACAGATGACGGAGAGTAACAGTGGTAAGGGTACATGAGGTGATTGAACCGAGATCACTCAACCACAGGCTCCTTACTAGCTTGTTTACATCTCTGTAAACTATGTCAAAGGAAAAGTAACCATGCATTTCCAGGCCTCATCAACAGCCATGTTATTAAGGATGAACGAGGCGACATCAGTCCATCCGGGAGAATTTGAGGGCTGCATCCAAAGCGGCACCCTAAACCCTAGTTATTGTAATACTTTTGATCATAGGGCCTTGGTGAAAAGTAGTGCATTATATAGGGAATAGGGTGCCAATTGGGACGCAGGTCTCTTTGAATGATCTGTTAATTTCTTCCGCTTCTGCTTCCAACATATGACCCACTTTGAATGTAGCCCTACGAGGATGGGCGGTGTGACGAGAAGCCAAGAGGAAGGAAGGGGTGTCCTATTGGAATAATTTGGGTAGCAACTTTCATAACTCTGTTTGATTATTCGTCGCCTGTTCTATCATAGTGTGAGTCAGATGTAGAGATGCTGATAGTACGACTATCTCACCATTTCTCTCTGTCCGTCTTTCTCTCACTCTGTCACCCTCTCAATTTCTCTGTCTATAGCTCCGACTCTCCAGCTCTCTCTCTTCCTGGCTCCTGTAAAAAAGCAGGTCATGCCTTTCCTCCATTTCCTGTTCCTCAATCACCCAGCCTGACAATCACCCAGCCTGTTGCCAATGTGACAAAAGAGAACTCAAAAGGGGGTAGAGGCTTTTTATGTGGGACTCATGCCTCTTTCAGAGAGGCCTGTTCTTGGGGGGGTAGAAAGAAAAGGAAAAAGAGACAAAGAGAGAAGCTCTAGATGTGTCTTTGAGATTTTAGTAGTAGTATCATCAACACAGATCAGTTGCAATATGCATGGAAAGTGAATATGGAACAAGCATTTCTAAAAGTAAACACAACGGGAGACACCAAGTCATTTTTTTAAGACATGTAATTGACAAGTTAGCAGTTAGAAAAATACTATTGGAGCAATAACTATCTAAAACCACAGATCATATTGGCTAACTGTGGGGCAAAATATCTCTTCGCTAGCAGGCGTCTCCAGTGATGTAAACTTTTGTGACATATCCACTTTCCAAGTGCATTGATGCCATAAACCAATTTCCTCCAAACTATTTCAACCAAAACTTACTATTCATCAAAACATAACAGTTAATTAATTTCCTATTTGAATACTGTTAAAAAAACAGTTCTGCTCAGTCTGTTCTTTCAATTACTGCTCAGAACTGAATGAATCCCTAAATAAAGCAAACAGCAGAACTTATTCACTCTTCAAGGCTTAACATTTTAATTACACTGAAAAGGCATAAATGGGGGAGAACCGTACATTTGGAATAGAGACAATCAAATGGTCACACACTGAGTTTCCCAGACACACTAGCGGCAGTAGACCCAGCCAGGCGGTGAAATGTATGCTGGGAAAACACGCAACCTGAGGTAAGTCTTTGGCTTGAGTTGACCTCGGAGCCCATTGCAGTACATCTCACTTTGCAATTGGCAAACCATCCGACTTGGCGCCCCTCCCCTGGCCCTTGTGGCTCCCCTTTACTACTCTCTGCTCTGTACGAGATAACATCTGTCCTCAGTTGCCGAAGCCCAGACAGATGGCAAACAGGGGGAGCGAGCCGGCGGAGAGAGAGCGAGGAAGAAAGCCTCCGGGGGGATTAAGCTGGTGGGGCCTACGCTCTCTGTCTTCTCCCCGCTACAAATTCCTCTTGATGGGGGAAACGAGTCTGGGGAGCGTGTCTGAGAACCAGGGCTATCAAGATCATGTTGGATGTAATTATCCAACGGAGGATGTCAGTGATGACTTGATTCTAGAGGAAACTGGCATAAATAACAACACGAGCCGTTTTTGCGGTTACATAGAGAAATGTGCTGGGTGTAGTGGACGTATCTCCCCTTCTTCAATGGGCATCATTTTGTCTTCATTGATGTTGAAGGCTAGAGTAGATCAATATAATCTACTCTGTTGTTGAAGTACAGTAAATCAATAAAGCTACAGTACTCTAGCAGTAAAGCTGCTGATGCTGAAAAGCCTTGTTAACAATGGAACACTGGTCACATAATTATTATTATTATTATTAATAATAATAATTATAATGTTTATATATTTTGCATTGCTCAACTCACATGAATATACTGTATTCTATACTATTCTACTGTATCTATGCCGATGTGACATTGCTCATCCAAATATGTATATATTCTAATTCCATTCCGTTACTTTAGATTACATTTAAATTTAAGTCATTTAGCAGACGCTCTTATCCAGAGCGACTTACAAATTGGTGAATTCACCTTCTGACATCCAGTGGAACAGCCACTTTACAATAGTGCATCTAAATCATTTAAGGGGGGGTGAGAAGGATTACTTTATCCTATCCTAGGTATTCCTTGAAGAGGTGGGGTTTCAGGTGTCTCCGGAAGGTGGTGATTGACTCCGCTGTCCTGGCGTCGTGAGGGAGTTTGTTCCACCATTGGGGGGCCAGAGCAGCGATGTGTATATTGTTGTGAAATTGTTAGATATTATTGCAATGTTAGCGCTTGAAACACAAGCATTTCGCTACACTCGCAATAACATCTGCTGTTATGGATACAGGTATCCTGTGTGTGTGTGTGTATGTATCCTGTGTTTGCTCTACTTCTCCCCTCACAGGTGAAAATCATCACTCCCCAATCAGTCACCAATCAATCATCAATCAGAAGACACACCTCCTCATGTTTTCCTACCCTATCACAGTTCCTTTCCCTTGGTTTAAAAACCCTGTCAGTTGTTTGCTCTAGAGCTCAATCTCTCTGTAAATGCCATGTCTGTAGGTCTCTGTGGTTCACGCTCTCGTTGTGTATTAACCTCTCTTTTGTTTGAGCACCTCCATAGCACTTTGTCATCACCTGTGAGTATTGTTTTGGTTATGGTGTTTGTGTTTGCTTGCTGGTGGGAAAAGGGGAAACCAAGACAAGTCGCCCATGGGCATACACTACCCGTAGGTAGACTTTGTTAGAACTGGGCGGACCACCCACTGTATTTTTGGTTAGTTAGCTGTTGTTGAAGTAGGCTAGGTGAGCTTAGTTTTTTTTTTGAATACTTATTGTTTCTTTCCTTGGGTCCAGCTCAGCCCCTTTTCCTGCCCCCCCCCCAATCACAATTATAATTTGCATGAGTTATGTTACGGGTCTCATTACCATCCCCCCCTAGACTGTCGGGCCAAAAGGGATTCGTAACATCTGCTAAACACGTATGTGACAAATAACAATTAATTCGATTTTTAGTACATAGGTCAAATTAGCTTTAATTTCTTGTCTTTATCGGCTTCTGACAAAAGCTAATATGTGGCCTACCGACTCAATTCAGTCTTAAAACCTCCCCCCCTACTTTTTTCAATTTCCGCCTGAAGACATACCCAAATCTAACTGCCTGGGCTCAGAAGCAAGGATATGCATATTCTTGGTACCATTTGAAAGAAAACACTCTGAAGTTTGTGTAAATGCGAATTGAATGTAGGAGAATAACACAATAGATCTGGTTTAGATCATACACTGAAAAAAAAAACTATTTTTATTTTATTTTTTATTGTCCTATCTTTAAAATGAACAGGATGATGGGGACAATTTCAGTGAAACATAAGATGGCAACAGTACTTGTGCAAAGTTTCAGAATGTTAACTTCCTAAATGAGTCTGCATCATGATATTTATCATGAAGTCACCTTGATGTCCCACACATATGTAGCCCAAATGTACATAGTGGCCAAATTGGTGAAGGTATACATTTTGAAACAAACAATATACAAAATGCCAAAATGGTATTCTAACACACCCCCCCCCCCCCCCCCCCCCAAGAAAAAAAAAATACATTTACAAAATGACATGGGTAACTATTTACACACTTTCAATATTTGGACGACCCTCTATCAAATCAAATTTATTTATATAGCCCTTAGTACATCAGCTAATATATCAAAGTGCTGTACAGAAACCCAGCCTAAAACCCCAAACAGCAAGTAATGCAGGTGTAGAAGCACGGTGGCTAGGAAAAACCTAGGAAGAAACCTAGCGAGGAACCAGGCTAATAGGTGTGGTCAGTCCTCTTCTGGCTGTGCCAGGTGGAGATTATAACAGAACATGGCCAAGATTTTCAAATGTTCATACATGACCCGCAGGTTCAAATAGTAATAATCACAGTTGTAGAGGATGCAACAGGACAGCACCTCGAGTAAATATGAACAGTTTAGGGTTCCATAGCCGCAGGCAGAACAGTTGAAACTGGAACAGCGGCAAGGCCAGGTGTACTGGGGACAGCAAGGAGTCATTTTTTTGTGAAGAATCAACAAGTGGGACACAATCATGAAATGGAACGACATTTATTGGATATTTCAAACTTTTAATAATTTTGCACGCCCAATTTTTCGGTTTTTGATTTGTTAAAAAAGTTTGAAATATCCAATAAATGTTGTTCCATGTCATGATTGTGTCCCACTTGTTGTTGATTCTTCACAAAAAAATAGTTTTATATCTTTATGTTTGAAGCCTGAAATGTGGCCAAAGGTCACAAAGTTCAAGGGGGCCGAATACTTTCGCAAGGCACTGTATATACAGTATATATAGAGTACAGGGAACATAAGTTTGAATATATTATTATAGACCTGCTACATCTACTGTCTTTATTATATTACAACAGACCAGCTGTATCTACTGTTTCCATTTCACTTGGCCATTGTTGTGGGTCTGCCCTCCCCTCAACAGCCTCAAATAGGCTATTTCATGTGGGTTGGGGTGGGGCGGCAGACACATTTCATCAAATTTCATTTTTATATATTGCTTCTAAAATAAATAAAAAATCATATTTTCTATTATTTATCTATTAATTTCAAACAAGAGTATTAGCATGAGAAGAACTTACCAGTCCAAAACGGTGACATTGTTCCTCTTTGGCAGGCATGTTACAGATTATACACTCCAACGGTGTCCTCTCCGTTCCAAAAAAATATTCCTCCACGTGGGAATCGCTAAATGAATCGTCCTACAACAATCTGTCTCACTTTTCAGATCAATTTCTTCTGAAATTGTGTGTACATCTATATCTAGACTTAGATTTAGCTTTCCCTGACTTAGTCGGCATACTGATTGATATATAAACGGCTGAATCTGCACGTTTACCAAAACAACGCTGTGCATACAATGCGTAGCTCCTTCCGGAATAAAACTTCAATAGCGAAACTCTTTACGCCGGAGTTTACGACATGGGTTGGTCTTCCAACACACAACCATTGCATATTACCGTTTACCTCAGCTCATTGGCGATCTACCCAGATAGATTTGAAGACGATCAGTGCTCATTGGGTTAAAATACAGTCAATCAACGAAACAGTGGTCATATCATTGGTGCACAGTGATGTCATTACTTGTCTTCAAATTGGTTTGTTTCAGTCAATACGTCCCGTGAAATGGCCCATCAGGTTTGGTTGTGTTACAAACAAACCAGTTGATTGCAATGAAACCAAACATGACTGGAAAAGTCACTTTTTGTGTGGGTTATTTACCTGGAATGTGTTGTCGATAATGGAATGAGACGGAATTCACGACACAAGCAGTTCACAAAATGTTTCGTGTTAGGCTATCAAAACTGATTTGATCAAACAAAAGATCATTCATTGTGTAACAATGAGCATTGGGATTGCAAACAGATGAAGATCATCAAAGGTAAAGAATTTATTTTAATGCAGTATGTGATTTTGTTACACCTGTGCTGGTTGAATTTGTTTTTATTTTTATGGGGCTCTATCCTCAGATAATCGCATTGTATTCTTTTGCTGTAAATCCTTTTTTAAATCTGAAAACGCAGTTGGATTAGCAAGATTCTAGGCTTTCGATACATGTGAGACACTTGTATTTTCATGAATGTTTAATATGACTAGTTATGCAGCGATCACCGTATGTTGTGGAATTTCAGCCCGCTACCGGGTTCCGTGCTCAGAGAGGAGCAAAGTATATTATGTTTTTTTTATTTATTTTTTTACATTGGATGAAAGTAGAGACTCAGAGCTAAAATCAATTGCATATCATACACTACGGTTGAGTAACAATGTGGAAGTAATTCTTCCCCTCACTTTTGAGAAAATGTTCTTTGAATATTTTGGTACACCCATTGGAGAGCTATTCTTTGTCTACACCCATTCAGTATCATTCACACCCTCTTAAACTATAGCCCCGCCCGTAATCTCAGAGCACTATCAGATTGTCCGTTTGTAAATTCAGAGCATTCAGAGCGCACACTGGACCCACTGGCTGAGGAGTATGGTTGATCCAAGCGTTCTGTCCTAACAGCAGCAGTCAAGCACCCATATTATGTCACTTAGATAATTAAAAAAATTAACTCCAAGTTTTATCCCAGAAGGTCTGATAATAGCACAATTCCTGCCACAAAACATTATTACTTTGCATTACAACTACTTGAAATTAAACCAATTGTAAGGTCTTACAATTACATAACTAGTTTATGAACTATATAATGATTGAAATGTGCTATATTTGCATCAAATTAATATTTTCTGAATACAGTCACAGGCAAATAGCGTTGTTAGGCCCAAAACAATAGCAACAGGCCAATCAAACCATTTACCTGATCATTTGGATCCCCATTAGCAGCAACACTTCCTGACAGCCATATTGCCCAGTTCTGAGCCAATTGTAATTTTCATTATTCCATCTTTGTGGCACCTGACCACACAACTGAATCATAGTCCAGGTGCAACAAAACTAGGGTTTAGTGAATGATTTGTCCCAAATACAATGCTTTTAGTTTTTATAATACTTAGGCCTAACTTATTCATTGCCACCCATTCTGAAACTAACTGCAACTCTAAGTGTCGCAGTCATTTCAGTTGCTGTAATAGCTGATGTGTGTAGTGTTGAGTCATCCTCATACATAGACACACTAGTTATACTCAAAGTCAGTGGCATGTCGTTAGTAAAGATTGAAAAAAGTAATGGGCCAAGACAGGTGCCTTGAGGAATTCCTGATTCTACCTGGATTATGTTGGAGAGGCTTCCATTAAAGAACACCCTCTGTTTTATATTAGACAGGTAACTCTTCATCCACAATATAGCAGTTGGTGTAAAGCCAGAACACAAGTTTTTCATGCTGCAGACTATGACGAATAATGTCAAAAGCTGCACTGAAGTCTAAAAAACAGCCTCCAAAATATTTTTTTATCATCAATTTCACAAAGCTAATCAACAGTCATTTGGGTAACTGCTTTGCTTGGTGAATGTCCTCCATAAGCATGCTGAAAGTCTGTTGTCAATTTGTTTCCTGTAAAATAGCATTGTATCTGGTCAAACATCTTTTCCCCTAAAGAAACAGGCTGATTTGTCTGCTATTTGAGCCAGTAAAGGGGGCTTTACTAGTCTTAGGTAGCGGAATGACTTATGCTTCCCTCCAGGCCTGAGGGCACACACTTTCTAGTAGGCTTAAATTGAAGATATGGCAAATAGGAGATGCAAATAGGAGTGACAATATCGTTGCTATTATCCTCAGTCATTATCCATCCAAGTTGTCAGAACCGGTGACTTGTAAATGTTGACAGAGAACAATCATTTTTACACATCTTCCACACTCAATTTACACAATTCATGATCATGCTTGTCTTTCATCATTTGATCAGTTATACTTCGATGTGTAGTGTCAGTGTTTGTTGCTGGCATGGCATGCCTAAGTTTGCTAATCTTCCCAAAGTAAAAAAACTTTAAAGTGAATTGGCAATATCAGTGGGCTTTGATGAATGAGCCATTCGATTTAATAAAGATGTAGTTTGCCTTTTTTGTCCAAAATGTCATGTAACATTATGTAAATCTTTATATAATTTATATTTGTTTCATAGTATACTTCCTCCTTTCTATTCAGTTTAGTCACATAACGGGCCAACCCCAGGTGGTAAGGGTAGGCAACAACACGTCTGCCACGCCGATCCTCAACACTAGGGCCCTTCAGGGGTGTGTACTTAGTCCACTCCTGTACTCCCTGTTCATTCACGACTGCGTGGCCAAACACAACTCCAACACCATAATTAGGTTTGCTGACGACACAACAGTGGTAGGCCTGATCATCGACAATGATGAGACCGCCTATAGGCAGGAGGTCAGAGAACTGGCAGTGTGGTGCCAGGACAACAACCTCTCCCTCAATGTGAGAAAGACAAAGGACCTGTTTGTGGACTACAGGAAAAGGCGGGCCGAACAGGCTCCAATTAACATCAACGAGGCTGTAGTGGAGCGGGTCGACACCTTGAAGTTTCTCGGTGTCCACATCACCAACGATCTATCATGGTCCAAACACACCAAGACCGTCGTGAAGAGGACAAGACAAAACCTTTTCCCCTTCAGGAGACTGAAAAGATTTGGCATGGGTCCCCAGATCCTCAAAGTTATACAGCTGCACCATTGAGAGCATCCTGATAGTAAGGTGCTACAGAGGGTAGTACGCAAAGCCCAGTACATCACTGGGGCAAAGCTTCCTGCAATCCAGGACCTCCATAATAGGCAGTGTCAGAGTAAAGCCCATACAATTGTCAGAGACTCCAGTCACCCATGTCATAGACTGTTTTAGCTGCTACCGCACGGCAAGCGGTACAGTAGCACCAAGTCTAGGACCAAAAGGCTCCTTAACAGCTTCTACCCCCAAGGCATAAGACTGCTGAACAATTAATCAAATGGCCTCCGGGCTATGACATTGACCACCCCCCATTTGTTTTGTACACTGCTGCTACTCGCTGTTTATTATCTAAGCAAAGTGACTTCACTCTTACCTACATGTAAAAATAACTCTAACCTGTACCCCCGCATACTGACTCGGTAACGGTACCCCCTGTATATAGCCTCGCTATCGTTATGTTATTGTGTTACTTTAGTTTATTTGGTAAATATTTTTCTTAACTCTTCTTGAACTGCACTGTTGGTTGTGCTTGTAAGTAAGCATTTTACGGTAAGGTCTACACTTGTTGTATTCGGCACATGTAACAAATCAAGTTTTACCTGATAGATGTAAGGACAGACGACAGACGCTGGGAGATGAGAAACAAGTACAGGAAGTGAACATTTAATAAATAACTGACAAGAAAGAAACAAGGACAGCTTCTGGACAGGGGAAACATAACGACAATAATGTAACACGGGGATCAAACCGAGGAACCGACAGATATAGGAGTGGCAATCAACAAAATAAAGCCATCCAAGTGAGTCCAAAGATGCGCTCATAACGATGGTGACAGTTGTGCGTAATGATGGGCAGCCTGGCGCCCTCGAGCGCGAGGGGGGGGGGGGTACTGTCACGCCTGCTCCTACTCCCCCTACCCCTGACCCATGGCTCCCGAGAAGGGAGCCCGACAAGCCGGCTGAGGCAAGAGTATTGTGTTGACAAGCCTCGTTATTGCAGAGCTCTCATTCCATTCACTGTGTGCATGTAGTGACCTTGCTCCCCTATTAATAAGTGATTACAGATTTAGTTTAACTGTAACTCTGACCTGTGTGATACGTTTGTTTCTCCTCATTTGATAAAACGGAAATAACAACCACTATGACCTCTTATACACTATATTAAGCTCAGCCTTTGGAACTTTGGTTATCCTAGATATGGCTACTATATTGTGATCGCTACATCCAATGGATCTAGATTCTGATCTCAAGCTAATTTCTGCAGCATAAGTAAAAATGTGATCAATACATGTTGATGATTTCATTTCTGTGCTGATTGTAACTACCTGGGAAGGTTGACTGATAACCTGAACCAGTTTGCAGGCACTGGTTACGGTTTGAAGCTTTTTCTTGAGTGGGCAGCTTGATGAGAGCCAGTCAATATTTAAATCACATTGAAAATATACCTCTCTGTTGATATCACATACATTTCACACATTATCCAGATACTGACTGTTAGCATTTGGTGGTCTATAGCAGCTTCCCACAAGAATGGGCTTTAGGTAAGGCTGGTGAACTTTTTGGCATATTACGTCAACAGTATTTAACATGAGATCCTCTCTAAGCTTTAGAGGAATGTGGTTCTGAATATCAATGGCAACACTTCCACCATTGGCATGTCTGTCTTTTCTGTAGACATTATAACCATATATTGCTACCAACATATCAAAGGTATTATCTAAGTGAGTTTCAGAATATGAGTGTAATCTGTTACTAGCAAGTTATTATCATTAACCTTGTAAACGTGGGTTATTTTTTAGCACTTTTCTGTGATGCTTGATAGTTTTCATTGCTTTACTGGTAACCTTAGCAGAAGTAGACATGCTGATGTTATTTATGTTAGTGCAGGGTGAGCTGCACACAGTGGACTTCCTACTAGGGCACACCGCCTCAGTGCTAACAATATAGGCACATGATTACTGCATACAATAGCTGTAGGATCAGCAGAGACTTTCAGGGCAGTTAGAGGGAAATCATTAGGTTACTTACATTGTGTCTACCAACGCCCCTGGTATAATGTACACTTGCTGAAGATTTATGACAACTCAGCGACACAATGGTAGGGATTAACTAAACTGGGTTTAGGTCATTGATAAGTCATTGTCTCAATGGAGCCTTATAATGCTGTGAAATGATCTAGGAACATCAATTATTCAGGTGGATCCCATCCTCCCTTTAAAATGAGTTTTGTTTCCAAAAGATTTTGAAATTGTCAACAAAAGTTACACCCCTTGAGCTGCAATAATCAAGTAGCCAGTTGTGAAGAGAAATAATCCTGCTAAAGCGTTCAATCCCAAGATTCCGAGAAGCCACAAGGCCAGATATGATGGGTCTTGTATTAGTGTCTAGCAGAGAATCAGTTAGAATCCAGTTTCAGCTGTTCAGAGCTGCCCTTCATAATGTCATTAAAACCCACATGGAATACGATAGAATAGATTTCCATGTCTTGGCGTAGGACATTCGGGAGCAGTTTACTAAAGTTTGTATCCACTCCGGCTGTTCATTGGGAGTGTAGCCTGCTTTGCGGGAGGCCGCTCTCTTCGGCTTCCACGGCTCGTGACGTGTCCCCTCACAACCCCCTGCCGTTCCATTGAGATCTTGTTTAATCTGTTTTTTTGAAGGGAATTTTGACATTATTTGGATCCTGGATGCTGATTAGACTAGCATCGTTTCAAACCATGCTGTATTGGACGTCACAGGCACACTATGCCTGCTAACAGTTCCGTCTAACTTACCACTGCGCCTTCATAAGAATATTATCATGTTCATCATACTGGACTCGCTAAATGTAAAGTAGCCCTTATCCAGCTATCCAGTTAGCTAAACACTCATTCAAATAGCTCCGTGAGAAGCAGGGTGCCGTTTGGAAGTTTACTTGAATCAGTGTGAAACTGCAGCAAACACAAAATTACATGTTTTCAGTTACATTAGTATAGAGCACAGAATGTCATACACAGTAAGTGCACTAAACGTACGAAATAAGGAATAAGATTACTCAGTCTAGAGTCAAATATAAAATAAAGTTACTAGAACACAACTGTATGCTTTATACTGTATGCTTGATACTGCTAAGCTTGGTGTCGCTTAAGAGAAATAGCACTGAAGCTAATGCAAATTAGCTAACACAATTCAACTTTTACAGAAATATGACAATTCTGTGATAAATATGTATCTTGTGTTAACCTCTTACACTTATGGTGGCGCTATTTCATTTTTGGAAGAAAAACGTTCCCGTTTTAAACAAGATATTTTGTCACAAAAAGATGCTCGACTATGCATATAATTGCTACTGTTCGAAAGAAAACACTCTGACGTGTCCAGAAATACAAATATCTTCTCTGTGCGTGCCCTTTAACGTGAGCTTCAGGCAAAACCAAGATGACTTGGCATCCAGGAAATGACAAGGATTTTTGAGGCTCTGTCTTTCATGATCTCCTTATATGGCTGTGAACGCAAGAGGAATGAGTCTGCCCTTTCTGTCGTTTCCCCAAGGTGTCTGCAGCATTGTGACGTATTTGTAGGCAGATCGTTGGAAGATTGACCATAAGAGACCACATTTACCACGTGTCCGCCCGGTGTCCTGCGCCGAAATTGGTGCGCAAAAGTCACCTGCCAGTATTTTTCCATGGGGCACAGAGAGAAGCAATGAACTGCATGTCAATGAAGAGATATGTGAAAAAACACCTTGAGGATTGATTCCAAACAACGTTTGCCACGATATTATGTAGTTAATCCGGAAAAAGTTTCACGTTGTAGGTGACTGCATTTTCGGTTCGTTTCGGTAGCCAGGCGCAATGTAGAAAACGGAACGATTTCTCCTACACACAGACGCTTTCAGGAAACACTGCGCATTTGGTATGTGGCTGGGAGTCTCCTCATTGAAAACATCTGAAGTTCTTCAAAGGTAAATGATTTTATATGAATGATTTTCTTGTTTTTGTGAAAATGTTGCTGGCTGAATTCTAGGCTTATAGCTATGTTAGCAATCAATACTCTTACACAAATGCTTGTTTAGCTATGGTTGAAAAGCATATTTTGAAAATCTGAGATGACAGTGTTGTTAACAAAAGTCTAAGCTTGAGAGCAAACGCATTATTTTAATTTTATTTGCGATTTTCAGAAATCGTTAACGTTGCGTTATGCTAATGAGCCTGAGGCTTAGTCACAATCCCGGATCCGGGATGGGGAGTTTCAAGAGGTTTTAATAAACAAATGTACTTACAGATATTGCATCTTACAGAGTTTATAAAGAATGATGTTGAAGGATTGTAAGTACTATATCTTGCGTCACTTCTGACACTGTTTCCTTTTTCACATGACACAAACAGGTAATTTCTACACTGCTGCACTTAAACTGTCACTAGGGGGTGCTAACCAACTAACGGGTCCAGAACATTCAAATCAAATTTTAAGTCATATGCGCCGAATACAGTTAAATGCTTTTTTACAAGCTCCTAACCGACAGCGCAGTTTCAAACATACTGATAAGAATAAGAGATAAAAGTAACAAGTAATTAAAGAGCAGCAGTAAAAAATAACAATATATACAGGGGGGTGCCTGTACATGTTGCTGTCCGCATCACCTGTGACTGTATTCATGATACAGTATTGTACTGTATTTATGATTCGAAATATCAGATTTACATGAGTATTCAGACCCTTTACTCAACTTTGTTGAAGCACCTTTGGCAGCGATTACAGCCTCAAATATTCTTGGGTATGACACTACAAGCTTGGCGCACCTGTTTTTGTCGAGTTTCTCCCATTCTTCTCTGCAGAGCCTCTCAAGCTCTGTCGGGTAGAATTAATTTTTTTAATTTTTTATTTCACCTATATTTAACCAGGTAGGCAAGTTGAGAACAAGTTCTCATTTACAATTGCAACCTGGCCAAGATAAAGCAAAGCAGTTCGACACATACAACGACAGAGTTACATATGGAGTAAAATAAACATACAGTCAATAATGCAGTCAAAACAAGTCGATATACGGCAAAAAAAAAAAGCCATGGTGGCCAAGTGAAGAATGGGGAGCCTTGCTGCACAGCTATTTGCAGGTCTCTCCAGAGATGTTCGATCAGATTCAAGCCTGGCTCTGGCTGGGCCAGAAATTCAGTGACTTGTTCCGAAGCCACGCCTACATTGTCTTGGCTGTGTGCTTAGGGTCATTGTCCTGTTGGAAGGTGAACCTTTGCTGAGATCTTGAGCGCTTTGGAGCAGATGTACTTGCGCAGTTCAGCTTTCACTTGATCATGACCCAGTCTCTGCCGCTGAAATAAATCACCACAGCACAATGCTGCCACCACCATGCTTCACCGTAAGGATGGTGCCAGGTTTCCTCCAGAAGTGACAATTTGCATTCAGACCACAATCTTAGTTTCATCCTTTCACCTTTAGGTGTCTTTTTTCAAACTCCAAGCGGGCTATCTTCCAGAGATTAGGCCTAGTTAGTGAGCATTTAGCCTGTGATGAATACATTATACAAATTTATTGATGATAAATGTAATGCCAGGTTACACCAAAGTCTCCCACAATGCCCACTATAAGAGAAATTTGGGTTGTCAATGGGAACCCAGACCAAAGGCAAGGCGAGATATAGACTCACAGACCAACCCCAACACTCAGAGGAAGAAGAACAGTTGCCACTCAGCTTTCCATGGTAACTCTACAGCCGAATACAAGGACTCAATTTGGGTTGCTCCTAAAATAACTGTTGATAGTATAATTATGTTCAAAATATTATCGTAATTTCATCATCTCCTCTGCACAGCCTTCCCAGACAACCAAGTCCATTAAAAACATGGCAGTTAACACTACCATGCCAGTAGATAACTTTGGCCTAGCATTAGCATCGACTCCTGTGAAAAACAGATAATCTAAACCTCCACCAGCTAAGCGGTCATGGATGGAGTGTGTGGAAAGTGTTGATGACTCCATAATGATGTTACACGATCCAGATGATCCCTCCTACCATCCCAGTGTATCAGCTTTAGGTGACTCTACAATTCATCAGTATGTCATTAGATACTTGCTATGCCATACTCTACAATGACATTTTTAACAACCACTTTCTGTTTTAGTAATAGTACTATCCCCCAATGTACATATATATTTATAAAGAAATAGGTTGAATAGATAACCTATAAGTATAGTAGTGGAGCTTACACTAAATTTCTCACCTTACTGATACCACTGAACGGAGGGTTAGGGCTAGGGGGAGGGATTGAGAGTGAATTGGGACTTGGAGGGGTTGTCGCACTGCTATAAATGTCTCTTATCAGCTTTATTTACTACATAACCAATCACTGCTTCCTTCCATCCATTTGTCTCTATTTCTCACCTCTATCTCGTTCCTAATTGGAGGAGGTCAAAGTGGATAGACTTTTGATAATATTTTCTAAGATGCTTGAGACAAGGATGGGAGAATGTGATTGCAATTCATTATGAGATCACCTTTACTTACATTGCTTTCCACGTGTAAAGTATGACCTTTCAACAGATATTATCAAGGTTGTGTGTGTTCGTGTTAACCTCTCTGCAGACCACCTCCTACTCTCATCCAGGACATTGCAAAGTACCTTGCGTATGAGGATTGCCTCTTGGGACAATTCCAAGACTGTCCCATTTGCACAAGGGTGTGCACCATCTCTAAATTTGTGAGAGGGACATTGTTGTCTGTGGAGCGGAAATGTGCCAACTGCTCATACTACAGATAGTAGGAGAGCCAGCCCCTCATTGGCAGAATTCCAGCTGTCAACCTTCACCTATCTGCTGCCATATAGTTCTCAGGACCATCTTTTATACAGATAGTGAAGGCAAGAACAGGATATGTTCTTATGCTCAATTGCAATTTCAGTTGAAAAATCATGGAGTTAAAAGTCAAAGCCATTGGTGGGCGTGGGGGAGGTCTACTAAGCATTATGTGGAATTGTTTTAAGATGGTCATACCATGGATCATTTAGCTATTTAATTTAGAATATTAGGACACATTTTGATAATTTAGGTCAAACATATTTTATTAAATATTGAATTTGGACTATACTACAATAGGGCATTGGATAAAACATTCATAAATGTAAAAAAAAACAGTCAAAAAATAAAGATTTTGAAGTGTCTGTCCTATATCTATAGCAGAAGATATAAGAAAGATTTCTCAGGAAATATATATATTTTTTTGAGGCAAAAAACTACCTCCATACTTTCAATAATTTGTATAGGTTACCTTCAGGCCAGTCTCGTGACACTTGTGGGGGTCGTAGAGCAAAATGGAGGACACCATTCGGACCATATAGATGTTTTCTTGAAAAGACCGGTTTGTGGGAAGTCTCATGGTCTGACAAACACCGCTGTAGCTCGGCCACCTTTCACCCCAGATGAGGATGCGGTGGATTGAGATGCAGCACATGCAAAAACTGATCTCTAGCTTAAATTGACAGGTTTTGATGGGGATTCATTTATTATTATGTTTCTTCGATTGACGCATGGGTGAGTCAATAGACTCTTAAGGACTATGTCTTTACTCTTTACAGATGCTGACAGCTTTGTGCATGAAGACAATTTAACGCACCACATGCACAAATCACACCAGCTCCTACATGGTGCTGACTATTCTCTGTACACCAGGCAGAACTCATACAGTCCATGGCAAAGAGGGAGGAAGGGGTTGTCATTGGAGGGGACATGAGGGCGGACTCCCCGTGCCACTCAGGTAGGTGACACATAACGCCAAAATAGCTGTTCTTCCTGTGGTGCAGCTGTTGGCATGTTAACACAGGAATTACAATGCAGATGTTTAACACCACGTCCATTACTACAGTTCATGGCCCTGTGGTTAAAGGTAAGAAGTTTGCACTTGACTTTAACTTGTCTAGTACAATGCCACCAATGGAATAGTTTCAAAAGTGTAAACTCTACTCCCAGTGCTAACCTGTCAAGCTAAAGAAAGCATAATTCCAACTAATTTTAAATTGTGTTTCATCGAAGCAAATATTCTGTTGAGCATAGTGTGTAACTTCCAATGTATTCTTATTGTTAATATCACCTTATTAGATATCACCAGAAAAGTAGAAGCAGTAGCCAGGGACAAAGGGTGTCAGTCTGTGAAGAAGTGGATTGAGAGCATTAAAAACCACCTGTACTGGTCGGTATGGCAAGTGGGGTTAAAGAGGGTTGCCAGGTAGAGGTAAATCATGTACAGAATGTCCATGACCACAAGGACCCTCTTTTCCAAGTGCTTGCAACAAATGGCTGAAGCCTGGTATGTACTGTAATTATGATACCCATGCAACACAATTATAATCTATTCTAATCTGCATGGTGTTTATATCCTATTTCTAAAATTCTTCTTTTTACATTCTACTAATATTCTAGTGACCAAACCAACCTAATAGTTGGTGAAGCAGCTTCTCAACAAATGGCAACGAAAAGACGTCTCAAACCTGTCCCCTCACCACCCTTGAAGAGTTCCAGTGTCATTCTATGGTTTGCGCCAAAGAACCTTTATCATTTTAGGCTGTACCTGGCAGGATTACATTTGAATGAGAATGCAAACCGCAGCAACTACAGAGGGAGTGCTGGATTTCGTGGGCAGCTTTCCCAACTCCAAAAAGGGGAAGCGTTCCATGAAGCGGGTAAAAATTCCCCCAACATATCATGAATTCAAATAGTTTATTTTTAATCTGTTAAATCAATTTGGATACACAAACATTCCAAAAATAAACATGATTTTTGTAGATGCATATTTCCTGTAGACTACATGTCCAACATCTCCAGAAATGACACTGGAATATTTTAACATCATAAATCAGAAAAGTAAAGGAAATTAAATTCATTACTCCTTAATCTACCATTTTCCTTTTCACAAACATTACAGGCTACATAGAAAGACGGATGTCCTCTTCATTGAGGTAATCCCTGATCCAGCACCATATGAGGAAAAGGTGTGTGAGCTCTCCATCCCAGAACCCCTGTGTGCCCAGTACGATAGACCTGACAAGGAGGAAGCCATAGCTTCAGTGACGCAGGGGAAAGTGAAGACTGATCTCTATAGACCCTTCCACAAAAGGCACCAGAACATGTTTAAACATCTGTTTATGATGAAGAGGATTAAGTAAGAAGTGGTACACACACACACATGCACTCACACACACACACACACACATCCCACTAAACTCTCTTTTTTTCTCTGTAGGTATCTCCATGGCCATTCCCGTCCTAGGTCTGCGAGACCCCACTACGGTGTTCAAAGACGACTGCTGCCTGCTGACAGTTTTGTCCTGGTGGGCTCCTTCATGGCCTTCTCAGTCCCCCTCACCATCATGGTGATTAACTACTTCCTCAGTGCCTTGCAGACTGAAGCTACCCTCTGCCTGGACCAGCTGGTTTCCCTGCCCAAGTGCAGTGCCACCCCAACCCTGGGCTTCTTCCCACAGGCATTCCTTAGCCGTCTACCTTCTGGTATACATTCAACAAGACATATCGTTCAGTCTTCTCCCGCTACATACGCTCTCAGTATGGCCCAGAGAGGAAGCCTCTGCAGCACATACTGGTCAACACAATGCCTCCACTAGCTAACTTCACTCACCTGGCCCTGGAGGAAATGGGGTGGAAGAGAGGCGTGTGGGGCTGCTTTTTTTCGACATCCACGTCATTGGCACCCTGGGAGCAGTTGTTGTTGGGGGTTAACTGCCTTGCTCAAGGGCAGATTTTTCCACTTTCCCGGCTCTGGGATTCGAAACCAGTGATCTTTTGGTTAAGGCCCAATGCTCTTAACCGCTAGGCCACCTGCCACCCTGGAACAATCTTTCATTCTAATTACAATTTCAGACTACATTGATTCTTTGATGAACTACCTCTAAATTGACTCTGGTGCTCATGCTGAGGAGCTCCAGCAGATGTCCATCCCTGAGAACCCGAAGCGGTTGAGAGACTATCCTGGCATGACTCGTGAAGTGAATACTCATTCACACAATATTAAAGCACACAAGAAACAGTTTTTCTTGTATATGTTTTTTGTAATGTTTAAACCAAAGCCATGTTTTGACTACAGTGTGATCAGTTCTCTGGCTCAATAGTGTAAACTGCCATCCTTTTCTTGTCTCCCTCCCCACTCAGAAGTGTTATGGAGGTATTTGACTGTTGAAAGATAAAACCATCTAGGCATTGTTAATGTTGATTTATCCTTCCCATGTGTTAGCAGTTGAGTGTGTAGATGAAGGAGAGGAGGTGTCAATTTGAATTTCTCTCTCTATCGCTACAGAATTGACTTCCTATCAGGAGTGGTACCTATACGTCATTCCAATCACTAGGTTTGCAAAGGGAGGGTATATTACAATAAACTAGCAGAATTTTGGTAAATGTCAAGGTATTTTTTGAATTTTAAAGGGGAAATCTGTAGTTGCTACATACATTTTTGGACTTATAAATTAATGATATGTACCAATTGATTCTGGAAGAACATAACTTGTGAATGAATGCCTCATGAACTTAGTTTAACTGTCGTTCCCCATCAGAACCCAAAATATAAGCTTGTTTTACTGCAATATTTGTAAACAAAGTAAATGTAAACCAAAATTTACCTCAAAAAATATATTGCTTCTAAACATGGTTAAAAGTGTAATTGTGATATAATGGATGGTCCGTCCTTTCATCCATAGCTCTGTCTATGAATTTCTGAATGGTAACGTTTCTCCAGCTCCATCCCTCAGGGCGGGGATGACACTTTGTTATTGTTTCAACTGTTTATTACTGCTTAAACAGATGACATCTCTTGCCTTTTTGGGTACTTCAGATTACCAAGGGAGTCTGTATTTCAGGTAGATCGCTCAAGATTGATTTCAAAATTGGATGTCTATCCATGTCCCGAGGATATCAGGAAATTCCTTCAAAACTAGGGGCAACAGTGAGAGCTATCAAGAAGTCTTGGGTGGCGGATGGGTGTAATCCCATGACTGTGGATCAGAAGTTTGTATGGTCAGTCCCAGTGGTCGACATTTATTTTTTAACCCAAACCTTAACCCTTAAGAATGAGTGGCTAAACTTAATGTTTTAACCATATCCAAAACCTTTAACCTTCCAAATTTGACATTTGGAGAAACGGGAATATACTGAGCAGGAGGAATCAACCCAGGGTGTCAAAAACACAAGAAATTTTACATTTGGTGCAACTTCAATATTTGACCCATTGAGAAACGTGGATAAACATCTCATTCTAAAGTGATACTGTGAGAGATACGGTCCACGTGGCCGTATCACATGTAAATTATCTAAAATAATCAAATAAGATAATTTTTAAATAAAAAAAGAGAATGACAAGGCTCCAAAACACTATCCTAAATATAAACCATGAACTTAGTGAATGCCATTGGTGTTAAATGTGAGGGTTTCAGCTTGAAATATCCTTTATATATTTTACTATGTCAATGTATCTTTGTTGTATATGTTTTGCTGCCAAACTGGTGGTAATTGGAATTGTGCATTTAAAATAAGGCCGTTGTTGCTGCTTTCTTAATTAATTTGGCTATTTTCTCTTGAACCATATGGTATATTCACTAAACTAATGGACAATATGGAAAAATGTAAGACCTATTCAGGTATAAATTACCAAAGTTACCATAGATTGCCATAGGTTACTTGTTATTTTCCAAAGTTACCAAAGATTCTGATTACTTGGGAACATTTCCAGTAGCTTTGCAACCCTAACCATCACTATCCCTCTTCTCAAAGTCATGCACTGACGAGTATCTAAGAAACCTCGTGTATGCTTATGTATTCCTCCGTCTTCTGTCCTTCTGTTATACATCCCAGGCAGTGACGAATGATCAAATATGATGCTGCAACACTTATTGATACCAGCTAGTGTCCAAGTATGAGGAAAGCGATGTACTTTGACTTTTCACTCCACCACCTTCTCCCCCTCAATATCATGGTCTGTCAATTCTGTTGAGTATCTAAGAAACTGTATGTATGGATGTGCGCAGTGCTTGTTTGTTTTTTTGGGCTTCAAGGGAATGGGGGATTCTGGGGGCTGAGGTAAATAGACGAGTCTGGCCTAAGTTTTAAAATGAAAGACAGCTATTACGCGTCCCTTATGACACCCTGTTCCCTACATAGTGCTCTACTTTTGACCAAAGCCCAATAGACCCTGGTCAAAAGATGTGCACTTTCAACTCTTACTCTGCGAGTTCTGGAACCTGCTGAATTTCTATTCCACCTGATAATTAATTGCACTCATCTGTTGTCAAGTTCTAAATCCCTAATTAGAGCGGAACAATGACAAACTGCAGTGGAACTGGCTTCGAGGTCCAGAGTAGAGTTGGAAGGATCTAGGGTGCCATTTGGAACACAGCCCTAGAGCTCGAGGTGGCGTCTCACTATCAACTCGAAACACGGGGTGATGAGCCAGGTTGGGAACGAATGATAATGAGAAGAAGAAATGACTCTCTCTCTCTCTCTCTCCTCGAGCTACCCAGACACTGAAAGCAAGGCAAGGTAGCAAAAAAAGTTATCACACTTACAAAAATAAACCTGTCTGGGAAAAAGTTTGGGTATTATGTACTGTTTCTGTACTTCTAAATGCCAGTGACCTTATACTGTGTGTGAAATATGAAGACATAAATGCAATTTCAACAGGTGGCTAGGCAAATCGCATTTACGCTCTTCGCAGATAGCAAGATAGCAGGTCATCTGTGAGAAATAATGGTGCAATAACTCCTTTTCGGCATTTTCTTTGTGGACACAAATTAAGAGAGCAACGGCTTCTGGTCATTGTTGTATGATAAAAAATAGACTGACTTAAGACCTTTATTATTAACACTTTGACACGTACGAACACACAGGTATGATTCTACAGAGATATACACAGGTATGATTCTACATTCTACAGTGGTCCCTGTAGCGTACACTCAAACTGGTAAGATTAGAACACTTATTTAGAATGTCCAGTTATGATTGACGCAACCGTCAGCATTTGACCTGGCCACACTGTTTTTTAACAGAAACATTTTGTACAAACACAGTATTTTTACAAAGTTATGTCCTCAATGTGAGCAGTCTATTTTCTCATGCACTGTTCAGACATTCACAGAAGTAGTGACAGCACAACACAATTCTCATCCAAACTGGAAAATATAGGCTCCATTAGTCATATTGCTAACTGAGGAAAGAGTGACCTAGCATAAGCAGTCACATTAGCTGACTCTCGGCTGACAGAAACCATAAAATGAATTAGCTAATAGCAATTACTATTTACAATTCATCACATCATGGGTGAGTTCACCCATGATCGAAGTAATTGAGTAACTCGTAAGTAATCCGACGATCGGTAGTTTGTGCACGCAGCCATTTTGTTTTTTTTCTCGTCAACCAAAGATAAGAGGTGACATGTTGAGTTGGGTCTGTTGGGGGTATGCATCTTGAACTTCCGGAAGTTTACTCCTCGTTTTGTTATAACATCTTTGGTCTGACAGACGCATACAAGAAAACCAGAATGCATTCTATGATGTCAACAAACATGGCGCCACATATAGCTTAGCATTAGCTCATTATAATCAGTACAACCTTCAAAAAAGTATTTTACACACATCATGTGTCCATTAAAATCAATGCAAGAATCAGAATGCATGATTTGTGAACAGTGCCCCATGATGGCAGTGGGGTTATGGTATGGGCAGGCACAAACTACAGACAATGAACATAATTGCATTTAATCCAAGTCAATTTCAATGCACTGTGATACTGTGACGAGATCCTGGGGCCCATTGTTGTGCCATTCATCTGCAGCCACCACCTCATGTTTCAGCATATAATGCACAGCCCCATGTACACAATTCCTGGAAGCTGAAAAGGTCCCAGTTCTTCCATGGCCTGCAAACTCACCAGACATGTCATACATTGAGCAACGTTTGGGATGCTCTGTTCCAGTTCCCACCAATATCCAGCAATTTCACACAGCCACTGAAGAGGAGTGGGATAACATTCCACAGGCCACAATCAGCCTGATCAACATGGTGGCACATGGTGGTCACACCAGATACCGACTGGTTTTCTGATCCACGTCCCAACCTTTTTTTTAAGGTATCTCTGATCTACAGATGCATGTGTATTCCCAGTTGTGAACACCATCAATTCAAATCTTAGGGCTTCATTTATTTATTTCAATTGACTGATTTCCTTACATGAACTGTAACTCCAGTAAAAAAATTGAAATTATTGCATGTTACGTTTATATTTTTGCTCAGTGTATATCTGGGAAATCTGAATTTAATACACTGAATTGAACTTGATTGCTTCAAGCATCTTGTGGAAAAAGTGCAGGGCGAGAGAACAGAATGGAAAACAGCCTAACCCAAGCCATAATGCCACCATGTGTGAAGGGAGTTCTTCCCTCAGAGAAAGCTACAACACAATACTAATGAAAGGAACTGTGACTCAATAGCTTCACAGAAGCTGAACACCATTTCTGATTCCCAGCTGAATCTTTTTTAATGTCATGGAAGGCTGACATCAGGGTCTTGTTTATTAGAGTCCATCCCTCCCTGTTTGTTTCAATCCATGTTATTCCATGTGGTGCCAAATGATCACGACCCAGAAGTTGGGTGACAGGAATTCCTTGCAGCATGACCACATGTGGAGGGAAAACTCAAAATCCCTCTGTGGGAGTACTCACACTCTGATTGGTGTTTTGGCCAATTATACCAATCACTCCAGTGTGATAGGGCTAGACCAGGGGTGGTCAACCCTCCTCCTTCCTGGAAAGCTATTACCTGGGCAGGGAAAACTCAAAATCCCTCTGTGCCAGTACTCACCACTTTGATTCATCTATTGGCCAATTAGTCCAATCACTCCAAACACTCCCGAGTGATGCAGTGGTCTAAGGCACTGCATGAGGCATCACTACAGACCCTGGTTTGATTCCAGGCTGTATCACAACCGGCCATGATTGGGAGTCCCATAGGGAGGCGCACAATTGGGGTTTAGCCGGTGAAGGCCGTCATTGTAAATAAGAATTTGTTCTTAACTGTCTTGCCTAATTACCCACGTGCCATCTCCTCATTGGTTATACCCACGTGGGTGACTGAAAGACGAACGGAGGTCGGTGGTGGTAATACACCTTTTATGAAAGTTAGTTAGTAGTCTTCTCCTGGTAAGGGCTTTGTCATCATGGTAGATCACTTTGTCAACATTTAACTAGCTGTTAATTAATTAGGGCAAAACCAAGGCAAATTAATCCTTTTGACCAGGTTTTATTTTGCTGAAGATAGTGCTGTTACTTTGTTGACTTTCTGAGGAGACTATGCCATTTAGGAGGAGACTCTGAAACCCCAGTTAACACTCTGTCCTTCATCTTTACTTTTAAAACACCATGGTTAACTCCAGTGTGTTAGCTCAATTTCCCCAGAGGCATCAGTGTCAATCATTTATTGATTGTTGTGGAACGTATGGTCAGCCTCCCGCAGCCAATTATTAATTATAGAACAATGGAAACCGTGGAGTCTCAGAAATTCATGGTGTCTGACTAACTCGCTCTGGTCACCTCCGTGTCGACCACACTGAAGGAGATATCAGGTTTTCCTTTGGCCTTGTTTGAGTAGTGGTCCAGGAGAGTCTGGAGAACCTCATCCAGGAGAACCTTCTTGTCGTGGTTGAGAGAGAGATATGAAAGCAGCGAACCAGAGAGAAAGAGAGTGAGGTCTTAAGGACAGTGTCTTGCGAAGGTATTTACCCCCTTAGCATTTTTCCAATTTCGCTGCCTTTACAACCTGGATTAAAATTGATTTTTGGGGGGTTTGTATCATTTCATTTACACAACATGCCAACCACTTTGAAGATGCAACATGTTTTGGGGGGTGAAACAAACAAGAACCAAGACAATAAAACAGAAAACTTGAGCGTGCATAACTATTCACCCGCCACAGTAAATACTTTGTAGAGCCACCTTTTGCAGCAATTACAGCTACAAGTATCTTGGGGTTTGTCTCTATGAGCTTGGCACATCTAACCACTGCGTTTTTTGCCCATTCTTCAAGGTAAAACTGCTCCAGCTCCTTCAAGGTGGATGGATTCCGCTGGAGTACAGCAATCTTTAAGTCATACCACAGATTCTCAATTGGATTGAGGTCTGGGCTTTGACCAGGCCATTCAAAGACATTTAAATTTTTCCTCTTAAACCACTCGAGGGTTGCTTTCACAGAATGCTTAGGGTCATTGTCCTGCTGGAAGGTGAACCTCCAATCTCAAATCTCTGGAAGACTGAAACAGGTTTCCCTCCAGAATTTCCCTGTATTTAGTGCCATCCATCATTCCTTCAATTCTTACCAGTTTCCCAGTCCCTACCAATGAAAAACATCCCCACAGCAATAGGGATTGTGTTCACGGGGTGATGAGAGGTGTTGGGTTTGCGCCAGACATAGCGTTTTCCTTGATGGCAAAAAAGCTACATTTTAGTCTCATCTGACAAGAGCACCTTCTTTCATATGTTTGGGGAGTCTCCCACATGCCTTTTGGTGAACAACACACATGTTCGCTTATTTTTTTCTTTAACATCTCTCGGCTATGTGGGACACTAGGGTCCCATCTGGCCAACATCCAGTGAGTTTGCATGAGCAAATGCTTATTATTAAAATTCAGAAAACAAAACATATTTCACATAGGTTTAAAGATTAACATCTTGTTAAACCAACCACAGTGTCATATATATATAAAATGCTTTTCGGCGAAAGTATACCTAGCTCAGAACATACCTAGCCCAGAACATAGCCCAGTTGACAAATTATTATACAGTAACCAGCCAAGCAGAAGCGTTACAAAACTCATAAATACAGAAAATTAATCCCTTACCTTTGATGATCTTCATATGGTGGCAATCAGGAAACATTAATTTACTCAATAAACGTTCCTTTTGTTCAATGAAGTCTCTTTATATCCAAAAACCTCAGTTTTGTTAGTGCGTTTTCTTCAGTAATCCACAGGCTCAAACTCAGTCAAAACAATCAAAACAATCAACAAATCCAAATTGTATCCGTATAGTTCATAGAAACATGTCAAACGATGTTCATATTCAATCCTCAGGTTGATTGTTAGCCTAAATGATCTATAATATTTCAACCGGACAATAACGTCGTCAATATAAAAGGTAAACAAGAAATGCACATGCGCCTGAAAAAAACTGCGTCACGTTAGTGTCCACTCATTCAGACTGGTCTTACTCCCTCATTTATAAGAATACACGCCGGAAATGATTTCTAAAGACTGTTGACATCTAATAGAAGGCATAGGAACTGCAAATGGAGACCTACGTCAATGGATACTGTAATGGCATTGAAAAGAAAACTACAAAACCCCCAAAAAACTACTTCCTGAATGGATTTTTCTCAGGGTTTGCGCCTGCTAAATCAGTTCTGTTATACTCACAGAAACTATTTTAAAAGTTTTGGAAACTTTAGAGTGATTTCTATCCAAATCTACCAGTTATATGCATATCATATCTTCTGGGCCTGAGTAACAGGCCGTTTAATTTGGGCATGTTTTTCATCCAAAATTCCGAATGCTGCCCCCTACACTAGAGGTTAAGCAATGGATTTTTTCTGGCAACTCTTCCGTAAAGCCCAGCTCTGTGGAGTGTACAACTTAAAGTGGTCCTATGGACAGATACTCCAATCTCCACTGTGGAGCTTTGCAGCTCCTTCAGGGTTATCTTCGGTCTCTTTGTTGCCTCTGATTAATTCCATGAGTTTTGGTGTTTGGCAGGTTTGTTGTGGTGCCATAGTCTTTCCATTTTTTTAAATGGATTTTATAGTGCTCCGTGTGATGTTCAAAGTTTCAGATATTTTTTAATAACCCAACCCTGATCTGTACTTCTCCACAACTTTGTCCCTGACCTGTTTGAAGAGCGACTTGGTCTTCATAATGCCGCTTGCTTGGTGGTGGTGGTGGTGGTGGTGGTGGTGGTGGTGGTGGTGCTGCTGCTTGCTTGGTGGTGTTACTGACTCTGGGAAAAGGTGCATATATACTGAAATCATGTGACAGATCATGTGACACTTAGATTGCACACAGGTGGACTTTATTTAACTTATTATGTGACTTTTGAAGGTAATCGGTTGAACCAGATCTTATTTAGGGGCTTCATAGGAACGGCGGTGAATAAATGTAAATGTAAAAAAAATGTAGAATCTTTTGAAAGAAGTAATTTAAAAAAAATCACTTCACCAATTTGGACTATTTTGTGTATGTCCATTACATGAAATCCAAATAAAAATCTATTTAAATTACAGGTTGTAATACAACAAAATAGGAAAAACGCCAAGGGGGGTGAATACTTTTGCAAGGCACTGCAGCTAGCCTCCATCACAGTTCTCTCTGCGACAGTGAACCAACCATCTCTTTCTTCTCCTCTCCTCACCAGCCAGGCCAGACCGCGGCTACTATCTAGGGAAATAATTTAGTTAGTCAGAAACTTGAAGGCCTGTATGTCTCAGCCTCTCAGCCGCTGCATGTTAGCCGTTGATAAAGCATAATCTCGGGGCCCCCGTGTCCCAACTCACTACTCTTCCAAAAGCCATCAGTCCCACAATATGATTAGCTTAAAGAAATGATAGAGAGAGGAAAGAGAAGAGAAAGGATAAGCAGAGAGAGAAATAATGGAGAGGAATGGAGAGAAAAGGGAAAAGAGAGCGGGAAAATAAAGGGAAAAAGATTGAGCTCCCTACAGGCTGTATGATTGGACATATATAAATTACTTCAGAAAGGTATACACATGCAAATATACCAATATTTTGTACTTCAAACAAGAGTATAGTGTATTCAATTTGTAATAAACTATACCACCTCCGTTTTAAAGGATCATCCTTATTGCTCCATCATTTGCTGATGATCAAAACAGAATAAAATGAGTCATTGAAGAAGTGTGTGAATGGACATTGCAGAAGAGCGTGAATGGAACATGTGCATGTCATTTTCATTAATTTCTCAAAGTCAGATTGGGTTCATTCTAATTCCCCAGTGAATGGTTCTCAAGCAAAGATATCTAACAAAAGAATGTAGTGTACCTACCTATCTACTGTACCTACATCACATTAACCCACAAATCTTGACTGCTATTCATTACGTTTACTTTGACCTTTGTGAAAGAAGCACCAATCTGAGCCCTCTCATTGAATAAATCCAAGTTGGACTAATTAGATGAGGCACATTGGTGACAAGGTCATGGTGACAATGGCCGAACTGTGTATAGGACTCGATGCACCATACAAATAGAGTCATATAATTATATTATTATTTGTCTATTTTCTATGGTGTGTATCGCTCCACTCAAAAATAGGGTGCATACACAGCAAATTCTCCAGTGTTAAATTAACACACTACTTAGCGTAAAGCCTTATTTGCATATTTCCCAGAGTGCCTTGATTTTCGATTGAATTGTAGAGTTAGCACCCATGACTGTTAGTGACAAAGACGTGCTTGTTGCATTCATCCATGTTCAGTCTTGTGTACTTCACCAAGGGAGATCCTGAACAAATATGTAAACATTAAAATGTAATTATTTAACACAATACGTGTTTCATAAGGCCTTATTTTGAGAGATTAGATTTACCCCAATTAAGTGGCCTGAAGCTCATGGTTTACAGGCCACAGAAGGCCTGCAAGTCACATTATGCTAGTTTGCAAAGTAATATGTAATTGAAATTCATCCAGAGTGGGGCTATCCAATCTTTGGCATTTTTAATCACCAGCAACCTGCATTCAGAATGACTGCCAGGGTTGGGAAGACTATGATATGAGACATATTGTTTTAGTTTAGAAAATGTATGTCATTTATATTTGAGTAGCATAGGGTTAATTAATCCATCAATGTACATGCAAAAATGTTGATATTGAAAGAAACAATTTTGAAAAATCTACCTGCAATAGAGCATGCTGGGAAATATGATAATGATGGGCGTAGTTTTGATTCAACTATGGTATTAACACTCCACGAGGGTTCTATTACACCAATGAGTGTTAATTTAACACTTACAGTGTTAATTGTTATGTTACACTGAAAAATCAACACTAGGTAACACTGGACAATTTGCTGTGTACTAAAACATGGGGCCATATGTATCAGATATCTTAGATATCTTATTTTAGGAAAGGAAGTATCTGTTGAAGGAAGATTTGGTGGGTGTAATGTTGGCTCAGATTGTGCTGGAGATTGTAATGTAATCTGCCAACACTAATTTAGAGAAGCACCTTAAAATATAAATCAGGTGACATACCAAACTGCTAAATTTGCTCGTTCATTAAAATCATGATACAATGAAGGTGAACCTTTACTGGCATTATTAAGTCTACACCCTGCAGCAGAAATAGTAACAGAGAAAGAGGCCCCACATATTAACCCTTCAAGCTTCCAACAAAACAAAACAGTGCTTGTGGCTTAAACTTGACACAACAAATAATTTGTGTAGACCAATTGGCATGCGTCAATGGCGTCCTCTTCGAGCAGGCCGGAGGAGTGTGTACCCGAGCATCGCTAATCATTTACATGCGGCAATTACAAAAGCAGAAGTTTTAAACAGAGAGACATGAACAATCATCTTTGAACATCTTTGAAAAAGCTTATGTGCAGTCTCACGGCTGTGTGGGGCCTCTGTCTGTGTTACTACAGCCTAATCTGAGCCAAAATTCCACCAAATCTTACTTCCTTTCCAACATATACTTCCTTTCCTAAAATGGGAAAAGGAAAACATGTTTTTTTCTGGACTGTAAACACCATGGAGGCTTAGGGATGAAATGTTAATTTTACTGCCATAAAATCATGTTGAATTTCCCTGCACAATTTGTGCGAGCACTCTTTAGAAAATGCTAATCTTTTTTGAAGAGCTTAGCCAACACACCGAATCCCTCTCCCCGTTGATACATTTTTACAGTCGGCACCACCCCAATGTAACATATTACTGTCGCAATAAACCAACCTCTCATTTTACTTATTGTATATGACTCTGTTTCTTCCAACCACTCTTTATAAAGAAAACACGATGTGACATTGCGAAAGCCTCATTATGTCTTTGTTCGGTTGTCAGTTGAGAAACAGAGACTCGTGCAAATGGCAGAATGCATGTTGATATGTACTGGAGGAATTTACATGTATAGCTTAATCACTACCCCATCCCACCCCCATATGCCTCTACGTACAGTCAGGTCACCCATGATAGAAGTCAGTATCGGACGTCCGTCCACGACGGAAGATGAAATGGAAACCAGACGATTTTGTTAGGTTGTTGTGGACGCGGATGAGCATAAGCATCTGCCTCTGGTGCCAAAGGTTGCATGTTTGAATCTAGCGATAGAAAGTTGTTTTTGAGACTTTAATTTTAGCCTATCCCAAACCTTAATCCTTACCTTAACCATTTGGAGTTAATGCCTAACTTTAAGATTTCTGAGTTAATGCCTAAACTTAACCTTAAAGACTTCAAAATCTGACATTTGAAACAACTTTGAAATTTTACATTTGAGAAACATGGATGAACGTCTAATTCTGATGTGAGATTGTGAGAGCTTGTTGTTATGTAAGCCATTTAACTCATCCTATCTTCCTAGCACAAAAGGTTAAATAGACTTTGAATTGTTCCCTCCCTTATTTTTCATTGCTCATTCTTAAAAATTAATTGGAAGTAGCATATTTACAAGACGCTATTTAGGTAACTGGAAATAGTTTAGCACCATTGAAACACAATGGTGAAGGATGGTAGGTGAGTTCCCCACCTACAACATAAAGTGATTTGAGTAAGTAAAAATCTCTATGTTAATCAATTATCTTAATCAGTTATTGAGACAAAAAGTTCAAATGTATCAGTCAAAAGTTTGGACACTCCTACTCATTCAAGGATTTTTCTTTATTTTTACTATTTTCTACATTGTAGAATAATAGTGAAGACATCAAACTATGAAATAACAGATAAGGAATAATGTAGTAACCAAAGAAATGTTAAACAAAAATATTTGAGATTCTTCAAATTAGCCACCCTTTGCTTGATGACAGCTTTGCACACTCTTGGCATTCTCTCAACAAGCACTTTGAATGTTTGTCCAACAGTCTTGAAGGAGTTCCTACATATGCTGAGCACTTGTTGACTGATTTTCCTTAACTCTGTGGTCCAACTCATCCCAAACCATCTCAATTGGGTTGAGATAGGGTGATTGTGGAGGCCAGGTCATCTGATGCAGCACTCCATCACTCTTCTTCTTGGTCAAATAGCCCTTACACAGCCTGGAAGTGTGTTGGATCATTGTCCTGTTGAAAAACAAATGATCCCCCTAAGCATAAAACAGATGGGATGGCATATCGCTGCAGAATGCTGTGGAAGCCATGCTGGTTAAGAGTGCCTTGAATTCTAAATAAATTACAGACAGTGTCACCAGCAAAGCACCCCCACACATCATGCCTTCTCCTCCCTGCTTCACGGTGGGAACCACACATGTGGAGATCATCCGTTCACCTACTCTGCGTCTCACAAAGACACGGCGGTTGGAACCAAAAATCTCATTTGTACTCAAAGGACAGATTTCGACCGGTCTATTGTCCATTGCTCATGTTTCTTGGCCCAAGCAAGTCTCTTCTTATTATTGGTGTCTTTTTGTAGTGGTGTCTTTGCAGCAATTCGACCGTGAAAGTCTGATATACACGCAGTCTCCTCTGAACAGTTGATGTTGAGATGTCTGTTACTTGAACTCTGTGAAGCATTTATTTGGGCTGCAATTTCTGAAGTGCAGTTAACTCTAATGAACTTACAAGTGCCTTGCAAAAGCATTCACCCCCCTTGAAATTTTTCCTATTTTGGTGCATTACAACCTGTAATTGAACTGGATTTTTATTTGTATTTCATGTTTTTTATTTTTTATTTCACCTTTATTTAAGGATGGCAAGTTGAGAACAAGTTCTCATTTACAATTGCGACCTGGCCAAGATAAAGCAAAGCAGTTCGACACATACAACGACACAGAGTTACACATGGAGTAAAGCAAACATACAGTCAATAATACAGTATAAACAAGTCTATATACGATGTGAGCAAATGAGGTGAGATAAGGGAGGTAAAGGCAAAAAAAGGCCATGGTGGCAAACTAAATACAATTTAGCAAGTAAAAAACTGGAATGGTAGATTTGCAGTGGAAGAAAGTGGAAAGTAGAAATAAAAATAATGGGGTGCAAAGGAGCAAAATAAAAAAATACAAAAAATACAGTAGGGAAAGAGGTAGTTATTTGGGCTATGTACAGGTGCAGTAATCTGTGAGCTGCTCTGACAGTTGGTGCTTAAAGCTAGTGAGGGAGATAAGTGTTTCCAGTTTCAGAGATGTTTGTAGTTCGTTCCAGTCATTGGCAGCAGAGAACTGGAAGGAGAGGTGGCCAAAGAAAGAATTGGTTTTGGGGGTGACTAGAGAGATATACCTGCTGGAGCGTGTGCTACCGGTGGGAGATGCTATGGTGACCAGCGAGCTGGGATAAGGGGGGACTTTACCTAGCAGGGTCTTGTAGATGACATGGAGCCAGTGGGTTTGGCGACGAGTATGAAGTGAGGGCCAGCCAACGAGACGGTACAGGTCGCAATGGTGGGTAGTATATGGGGCTTTGGTGACAAAACGGATTGCACTGTGATAGACTGCATCCAATTTGTTGAGTAGGGTATTGGAGGCTATTTTGTAAATGACATCGCCGAAGTCGAGGATTGGTAGGATGGTCAGTTTTACAAGGGTATGTTTGGCAGCATGAGTGAAGGATGCTTTGTTGCGCAATAGGAAGCCAATTCTAGATTTAACTTTGGATTGGAGATGTTTGATATGGGTCTGGAAGGAGAGTTTACAGTCTAACCAGACACCTAAGTATTTGTAGTTGTCCACATATTCTAAATCAGAGCCGTCCAGAGTAGTGATGTTGGACAGGCGGGCAGGTGCAGGTAGCGATCGGTTGAAGAGCATGCATTTAGTTAAACTTGTATTTAAGAGCAATTGGAGGCCACGGAAGGAGAGTTGTATGGCATTGAAGCTTGCCTGGAGGGTTGTTAACACAGTATCCAAAGAAGGGCCAGAAGTATACAGAATGGACATGTAATGGACATACACAAAATAGTCAAAATTGGTGAAATGAAATTAAAAAATTACTTGATTTCAAAAGATTCTACAAAATTTCTAATGGAAAAGTGGTGCATTCATTTGTATTCACCCCCTTTGCTATGAAGCCCCGAAATAAGATCTGGTGCAACCAATTACCTTCAGAAGTCACATAATTAGTTAAATAAAGTCCACCTGTGTGCAATCTAAGTGTCACATGATTTCAGGATATATACACCTGTTCTGAAAGTCCCCAGAGTCTGCAACACCACTAAACAATGGGCACCACCAAGCAAGCGGCACGATGAAGACCAAGGAGCTCTCCAAACAGGTCAGGGACAAAGTTGTGGAGAAGAACAGATCCGGGTTGGGTTATAAAAAAATATCATAAACTTTGAACATCCCACGGAACAACATTAAATTCATTATTAAAAAATGGAAAGTATATGGCACCACAACAATCCTGCCAAGAGAGGGCCGCCCATCAAAATCCAAGGACCAGGCATGGAGGGAATTAATCAGAGGCAACAAAGATACCAAATATGACCCTGGAGGAGCTTCAAAGCGCCATAGTGGAGATTGGAGTATCTGCGGGGATGTTTTTCATTGGCAGGGACTGGGAAACTGGTAAGAATTTAATGAATGATGGATGGCGCTAAATACAGGGAAATTCTGGAGGGAAACCTGTTTGTCTTCCAGAGATTTGAGACTGGGACGGAGTTCACCTTCCAGCTGGACAATGACCCTAAGCATACTGCGAAAGTGTCACTTGAGTGGATTAAGGGGAAACATTTAAATGTGTTGGATTGGCCTAGTCAAAGCCCAGACCTCAATCCAATTGAGAATCTGTGGTATGACTTAAAGATTGCTGTACTCCAGCGGAACCCATCCAACTTGAAGGAGCTGGAGCGGTTTTGCTTTGAAGAATGTTAAACATCCCAGTGGCTAGATGTGCCAAGCTTATAGAGACATACCTTAATAAGAGACTTGTAGCTGTAAATGCTGCAAAAGGTGGCTCAACAAAGTATTGATTTTGGGGGCGTGAAGAGTTATGCATGCTCAAGTTCTGTTTTTTTTGTCTTATTTCTTTTTTTTCACCCCCAAAATATTTTGCATCTTCAAAGTGGTAGGCATGTTGTGTAAATCAAATGATACAAACCCCCCCAAAATCTATTTTAATTACAGGTTGTAAGGCAACAAAATAGGAAAAATTCCAAGGGGGTGAATACTTTCGCAAGCCACTCTACATTTTTCCAGCAGCAGATTAAGATCGACAATGTCAAAAGCTGCACTGAAATCTAACAAGACAGCCCCCACGATATCATGAATTTCTCTCAGCCAATCATCAGTCTTTTGTGTAAGTGCCGTGCTTGTTGACTGTCCTTCCCTACACGCGTGCTGAAAGTCTGTTGTCAATTTGTTTACTGTGAAATGGCATTGTATGTGGTCAAACCTAATTTTTTTCCAGAAGTTTGCTAAGGGTTGGTAACAGACTGATTGGTTGGCTATTTGAGCCAGTAAAGGGGGCTTTACTATTCTTGGGTAGCGGAATGACTTTAGATTCCCTCCGGGCATGAGAGCACACACTTTCTAGTAGGCTTAAATTGAAGAAGTGGCAAATATGAGTGGAAAAATTGGCCGTTAATATCCTTTGTAATTTTCCATAAAAAAGGGTTATCAGACACCGGTGGCTTGTCATTGTTGATAGACAACAATACTTTTTTCACCTCTTCCACACTGACTTTATGGAATTCAAAAGTACAAATCTTACCTTTCATAACTTGGTCAGATATACTTGGATGTGTAGTGTCAGTGTTTGTTGCTGGCATGTCATCCCTAAGTTTGTTTTTCTTGCCAATGAAAAAGTAATGAAAGTAGTTGGCAAAACCAGCTAGATCTACTGTCTTTATTATATTACAACAGACCAGCTGTATCTACTGTCTCCATTTCACTTTGGCCATTGTTGTGGGCCTGCCCTCCCCTCAACAGCCTCAAATAGGCTATTTAATGTGGGGGTGGGGTGGGGTGGCAGACACACGCATCTCACATTTCATTACATTACATTTTTATATATTGCTACTAAAATTTTTAAAAATCACAAATTATATTTTAGATTGTTAATTTCAAACAACGGCATTAGCATGAGAATAATTTACCAGTCCAAAATTATGTCCTCTTCATTCAAAAAATATTCTTCCATTTGGGAATCGCTAAATGAATCGTCCTCCAACAATCTGTCTCACTTTCCCGATCAATTTCTTCTAAAATTGTGTGTACATCTGTATATCTAGACTTAGATTTATCTTTCCCTGACTTAGTCGCCATACTGATTGATATATAAACAGCTGAAGATGCGCTTTACCAATACAATGCTGTGCGTAATATGCGTGGCTCCTTCCGGTATGAATCTTTAATGGGAATGACCCTCTTTACCCCGGAGTTTACTACATGGAATGGTCGTTCCAACACATAAACATGACATATTGCTGTTTACCTCAGCTCATTGGCTATCTACCCAGCCAGATTTCAAGACGATCAATGGTCATTGGGTTAAAATACAGTCAATCAACGAAACAGTGGTCATATCATTGGTGCACAATGATGTCATTACTTGTCTTCAAATCGGTTTCTTTCAGTCAATACGTCCCGCAAAATGACCCATCAGGTTTGGTTGTGTTACAAACAAACCAGTTGATTGCCATGAAACCAAACATGACTGGAAATGTCACGTTTAGTGTGTGTATTTACATCAAATGTGTCGTCAAATGGAATGAGACGGAATTCATGACACAAGCGGTTCACAAAATGTTTCGTGATAGGCTATAAAAATGGATTTTATCAAACAAAAGACCATTCATTACACGTGTATTTTCATGAATGTTTAATATGACTATTTATATAGTGATCACCATATGTTGTCGAATTTAATCCCGCTAACATGTCCGGTGCGCATAGAGGAACAACAACGTCAAGGTATTGGAGTGGCCATCACAAAGCCCTGACCTCAATCCCATAGAAAATGTGTGTGTAGAACTGAAAAAAGCTTGTGCGAGCAAGGAGGCCTACAAACCTGACCTAGTTACACCAGCTCTGTCAGGAGGAATGGGCCAAAATTCACCCAACTTATTGTGGGAAGCTTGTGGGAGGCTACCCGAAATGTTTGACCCAAGTTAAACAATTTAAAGGCAATTTTACCAAATACTAATTGAGTGTATGTAAACGTCTGACCCACTGGGAATGTGATGAAAGAAATAAAAGCTGAAATAAATCATTCTCTCTACTATTATTCTGACATTTCACATTCTTAAAATAAAGTGGTGATCCTAACTGATTTAAGACTAGAATTAAATGTTAAATTGAATTGTGACAAACTAAGTGAAATTGAAGAACAACAGGCTTTCTGCAGAATTCTGGATAAGTTGCAGGTGTTTAATGGCATAAGTGGGGAGCCCAGTCAACTGCGAGCTGAAGTATGAAGTCCGGATGGGAGATGACAAGTACCTGGATTAGGACATGCGACACTTCCTGTCTGAGGTAGGATCATACTCTATGGATGTTGTTTAGCATGAACCAGTAGCGAGTTATTGCTTTGGTGTTTGCAGACAACAACAGGGTGTTGCCCAGGGTCACGCCAAGGTTCTTTGCACTTTGGGAGGGGGCCACCGTAGAGTTGCCAGATGTGATGGAGAGCTCTTTGAGCAGGCAGGCCTTTCCCGGGAGGAAGAGCAGCTTTGTCTTTTTGAGGTTGAGCTTGAGGTGGTGGGCCGAAATCCATGCCAAGATATCTGCCAAGTACGCAGAGATGCATGTCGCCACCTGGGTGTCAAAAGGAGGAAGGAGAAAAGTAGTTGAGTGTCTTCTGCATAGCACTAATAGGAGACCACGTAAGGATATGACGGAGCCAAGTGACTTAGTGTACAGAGAGAAGAGGGCCTAGAAACGAGTTCTTAGTGAGAGTGCATGGTGCAGACTAGTGATGTTACATTTGATACCGAAATCGCTAAGCAGCTAATTTTGCAGTGTGCCGATGTACACTAATGTTCAAAGTTTGGGGTCACTTAGAAATATATTTGTTTTTGAAAGAAAAGCTCGTTTTTTGTCCAAGTTAAAACTTCTTAGAGATAGGGGGCAGCATTTTTTGGATAAATAGCGTGCACAATTTCAACTCCCTGCTACTCATACCAGGAATATATTATATGCATATGGTTAGTAGGTGTGGATAGAAAACACTCTGAAGTTTCTAAAACTGGTTCAATCATGTCTGTGACTATAACAGAACTTATGTAGCAGGCAAAACCCAGAGGAAAAAGTGTTCAGAATTATTTTTTATTTTTCCTCTGACTGCTCCCTCAGTTGTCTTTGTCAAGGGAAATTAGATAGTGCCCATTTTACAGTTCCTACGACTTCCAGAGGATATCACCAGTCTTTGGAATTGGGTTGAAGTTAATTAATCATTGGTGCAACGAAGAAAGACATCCTGGAACAACGTTACACTTTTGAGAGTTACGCAAGAGGGAAAAAGGGGCATGTTTTATTTACTTGCTCTATCGAATACAGATTCCCCCTTCTACAATTTGATCGATTATTAACGTTTAAAAATACCTAAAGTTGTATTACAAAAGTAGTTTGAAATATTGTGGCAAGGTTTATAGGCAACTTTTGAAATCTTTTGTAATGACGTTGTGTTTTGGAAAGCTGTTTTTTTCCGGATCAAACCTGCTTTATAAATGGACATTTTGGGTATACATGGACGGAATTAATCGGAAAAAAATGACCAATTGTGATGTTTATGGGACATATTGGAGTGCCAACAAAGAAGCTCGTCAAAGGTAATGCATGTTTTATATTTTATTTCAGCGTTTTGTGTAGCGCCTGCTAATGCTAGTTCTTTTGTTTACAACTGGTTTGGCTGGATTCACAACGAGTGTAGCTTTAATTGAGTACCCTGCATGTGTGATTTAATGAAAGTTTGAGTTTTAACGAGTTTTATTTTAATTTGGCGCTATGCATTTCCCGAGGCTATTGGCCACTTGAGACGCTAGCATCTCACTATCCCTAAGAGGATAAAACTTCTTATGGCTTGAGTCCCACTAACGGGATCGATATGGCCACAGCCAGTGAAAGTGCAGGGCGGCAAATTCAAAACAACATAAATCTCATAATTAAAATTCCTGAAACATAGAAGTATTTTACACCATTTTAACTTGTGTCCGATTTCAAAAAGGCTTTACAGCGAAAGCATACCAAACAATTATGTTAGGTCTGCACCTAGTCACAGAAAAATACAGCCATTTTTCCAGCCAAAGAGAGGAGTCACAATAAGCAGAAATAGAGATAAATGTAATCACTAACCCTTGATGATCTTCATCAGATGACACTAATAGGACTTCATGTTACACAATACATGTATGTTTTGTTTGATAAAGTTCATATTATATAAAAAAATCTGAGTTTACATTGGCGCGTTATGTTTAGTAGTTACAAAACATCCGGTGATTTTGCAGAGAGCCACATCAATTTACAGAAATACTAAATTAACATAATAAACTTTGATAAAAGATACGTGTTATACATTGAACTTTAGATAAACTTCTCCTTAATGCAACTGCTGTGTCAGATTTCAAAAAAGCTTTTACCTAAAAAGCACACCATGCAATAATCTGAGTACAGCGCTCAGACAACAAAATCAAGCCATACAGATATCCGCCATGTCGTGGAGTCAACAGAAGTCAATAATATAATTTATGTCCAAATACCTCCTTTTTGTTTGCGCGTTTAGCCCAGTAATCCAAATTCATGAGGCGCGATCACTAAGTCCAGACTAAAAGTTAAAAAGTTCCGTTACAGTCTGTAGAAACATGTCAAACAATGTATAGAATCAATCTTTAAGATGTTTTTAACCTCTTGAAGCTAGGGGGCACTATTTTTATGTTTGGAAAAATAACGCTCCCAAAGTAAATGGCCTATTTCTCAGGACCAGATGCCAAATATGGATATAATTGACAGATTGGGATAGAAAGCAATATAAAGTTTCCAAAACTGTCAAAATATTGTCTGTGAGTATAACAGAACTGATATTGCTGGCGAAGCCCTGAGGAAGATCAAACCAGGAAGTGGCTTCTATTTTGAAAACTCCATGTTCCATAGACTCCCATTGCTCCATTTAAAGGGATATCAACCAGATTCATTTTCCCATCGCTTCCTCAAGGTGTCAACAGTCTTCAGACATAGTTTCAGGCCAGAACGATAACATTGCGTCAAGTGGTCACATGAGTTTTGCTCGCACAACAGAGTTTGGATAGGTTTGCTTTTCCCTCTCCTACTGTGAAAGATATTTGCGGTTGATATATTATCGATTATATATTTTCAAAACAACCTGAGGATTGATTATAAAAAACGTTTGACACGTTTCTTTGGACATTACGGATATTATTTGGAATTTGTCTATGTTGTCGTGACCGCTCTTTCTTGTGAATTTCTGAACATAATGTGCCAAACGGAGGTATTTTGCATATAAAAATAATCTTTATGGAACAAAAAGGGACATTTGTTGTGTAACTGGGAATCTCGTGAGTGAAAACATCCGAAGATCAACGGTAAACGATTAATTTGATTGCTTTTCTGATTTTTGTGACCAAGCTACCTGATGCTAAGTGTACTTAATGTTTTGTCATGCGATCGATAAACTTACACAAACGCTTGGATTGCTTTCGCTGTAAAGCATAATTTCAAAATGAGACGACAAGTGGATTCATAAAAGGCTAAGCTGTGTTTTGCAATATTGCACTTGTGATTTCATGAATATGAGTATTTTTTTAAATATTATTTGAGGCGCTATGCTATTCAGCGGTTGCTGATGACAATTATCCCGCTTAACTTCTTGAAACTCCCCAAACCGGATCCGGGTTTGTGACTAAGCCTCAGGGTCATTAGCATAACGCAACGTTAACGATTTCTGAAAATCGCAAATAAAATTAAAATAATGCGTTTGCTCTCAAGCTTAGCCTATTCTTAACAACACTGTCATCTCAGATTTTCAAAATATGCTTTTGAACCATAGAAATTGACTAATTTGTGTAAGAGTATGCAAAGCTAGCATAGCATTTTGTGTAGCATGTAGCACGCAACATTTTCACAAAAGCCAGATAACCAAATAAATAAAATAATTTACCTTTGAAGAGCTTCTGATGTTTTCAATGAGGAGACTCCCAGCCACATACCAAATGCGCAGTGTTTCCTGAAAGCGTCTGTGTGTAGGAGAAATCGTTCCGTTTTCTACATTGCGCCTGGCTACCGAAACTAACCGAAAATGCAGTCACCTACAACGTGAAACTTTTTCCGGATTAACTACATAATATCGACCGAAACATGGCAAACGTTGTTTGGAATCAATCCTCAAGGTGTTTTTTCACATATCTCTTCATTGACATGCAGTTCGTGGAAGCTTGCTTCTCTCTCTGTGCCCCATGGAAAAATACTGGCAGGTGACTTTTGCGCACCAATTTCGGCGCAGGACACCGGGCGGACACGTGGTAAATGTGGTCTCTTATGGTCAATCTTCCAACGATCTGCCTACAAATACGTCACAATGCTGCAGACACCTTGGGGAAACGACAGAAAGGGCAGACTCATTCCTCTTGCGTTCACAGCCATATAAGGAGATCATGAAAGACAGAGCCTCAAAAATCCTTGTCATTTCCTGGATGCCAAGTCATCTTGGTTTTGCCTGAAGCTCACGTTAAAGGGCACGCACAGAGAAGATATTTGTATTTCTGGACACGTCAGAGTGTTTTCTTTCGAACAGTAGCAATTATATGCATAGTCGAGCATCTTTTTGTGACAAAATATCTTGTTTAAAACGGGAACGTTTTTCTTCCAAAAATGAAATAGCGCCACCATAAGTGTAAGAGGTTAAGGGATGGGTCGCGTCAAGAAGTTCTTCAATAATGTTCCAACCAGAGAATTCCTTTGTCTGTAGCATTGCAATGGAAAGCAAGCTAACTCTCAGGTGAACGCAGTGACTGTGTTCCTTTTCCCATCTTAATATTTTATTTTTATTGGCCAGTCTGAGAAATGGCTTTTTCTTTGCAACTCTGCCTAGAAGGGCAGCATCCTGGGGACGCCTCTTCACCGTTGATGTTGAGACTGGTGTTTTGCGGTAGTATTTAATGAAGCTTCCAGCTTGACCAGCTCATGCCTCCCTGGCAGACCTCTGACTCATTCCCCTCTAATTCGCACCCACTTCATAGTAGAAGCATTACACAAGGATCTAACGACTGTTGCCATCTAGTGGAAGCCTTAGGAAGTGCAACATGACCCCATAGACACTGTGTATTCGATAGGTAATGAGTTGAAAAACTATAAACCTCAGATTTCCCACTTCCTGGTTGGATTTTTTCTCAGGTTTTTGACTGCGATATGCATTCTGTTATACTCACAGACATCATTCAAACAGTTTTAGAAACTTCAGAGTGTTTTCTATCCAAATACTAATAATATGCATATATTAGCAACTGGGCCTGAGTAGCAGGCAGTTTACTCTGGGCACCTTGTTCATCCAAGCTACTCAATACTGCCCCCAGCCATAACAAGTTAAAATAACATAAAATTGATCAGAAATACTTTGTAGACATTGGAAAAGTTGGAAATGACTATTGTAGCTGGAAATGGATGATTTTTAATGGAATATCTACATAGGCATACATAGGCCCATTATAAGCAACCATCACTCCTGTGTTCCAATGGCACGTTATGTCAGCTAATTCAAGGTTATCATTTTAAAAGGCTAATTGATCATTAGAAAACCCTTTTGCAATTATGTAAGCACAGCTGAAAACTGTTGTCCTGATTAAAGAAGCAATAAATCTGGCCTTTTTAAACGAGTTGAATATCTGGAGCATCAGCATTTGTGGGTTCGACTACAGGCTCAAAATGGCCAGAAACAAGTACCTTTCTTCTGAAACTCGGCAGTCTATTCGTGTTCTGAGAAATGAAAGCTATTCCATGCGAGAAATTGTTAAGAAACTGAAGATCTTGTACAACTCTGTATACTATTCCCTTCACAGAACAGCGCAAACTGTCCTTAACCAGAATTGAAAGAGGTGCATCGGGGCCTCCCACTCAACTAAGCAAGAGGTCAAGTACATTAGTCTCTAGTTTGAGAAACAAATGCCTCACAAGTCCTCAACTGGTTGCTTCATTAAATAGTACCCGCAAAACACCAGTCTCAAAGTCAACAGTGAAGAGGAGACTCTGGGATGCTGGCCTTCTAGGCAGAGTTCCTCTGTCCAGTGACTGTGTTCCTTTTCCCATCTTAATATTTTATTTTTATTGGCCAGTCTGAGAAATGGCTTTTTCTTTGCAACTCTGCCTAGAAGGACAGCATCCTGGGGACGCCTCTTCACCGTTGATGTTGAGACTGGTGTTTTGCGGTAGTATTTAATGAAGCTTCCAGTTGCCATTGGAACACATTGGAGCACAGTAGTGATGGTTGCTGATAATGGGCCTCTGTACTCCTATGTAGATATTCCATAAAAACTATTCCGTTTCCAGCTACAATTGTCATTTACAACATTAACAATGTCTACACTGTATGTCTGATTTATTTGATGTTATTTTAATAGACAAAAATGTGCTCTTCTTTCAAAAACAAGGACATTTCTAAGTGACCCCAAACTTTTGAACGGTAGTGTATATACAGTATTTGTAACACTGTTTTTACACAGTAGCCTACACATGCATATGCAACACTCTCATGTAATATGATACACATTGTAAAGTGGGACCCATATTTCTTCTCTTACACTGATGTTTTAGTCTTAGTGCCTTTCATTCTTATCTTAAAAATGTATATCACACAAGTACTTCAAATAATCCTTCTTCATTGTTCTATGGTACAAAGGGTCAATGACATTTATGCTCCCTTGTAATCTATTCAATCTGAAAAAGAGAAAATAATTTTATGATTAATGTGCACTGAACAATGTCACATACTGTTGCAGACTTAAAGGTCAAACCAATTTCCGTTGTAGTCAATTCAGAAAAGGAATGTGTCTAATTGAAAGTGTTCTGTTCTTCTTTATTTGCATTGAGGTCTTCTTCCCATAATGCCTTATCCAATGGTCCGTGTGAATCCTGGGTTGAATTAACTGGACTCCAATGAAATTAATTGAACAACTGATTTACCTTTTTCTTTAGCTACTGAGGTGTTGTGTCATGTCAATAAAAACTACATTTCCTGGCAATGCAAACGTCCAATGCACCTCAACCAATATACTACCTCTAGAAATTGTCTTTGGCATTTTACCAAAAACTTTGGTATGCACTTATGTTTCTATTTCTATGCAGTGGAATAACCACAGTAAACAACTTAAGATGAGCAGCAAAATATTATTGAAATTATACTAAGAAAATGCACAGTGTTTCATGGAAAGGAACATGGCATTGGCTCTTTGTCAGCTGGGTCAAAAGGATGATGGGTTTTTCATCTTCACAATGTCATTCCTCTCTCTCTCTCCCCCTCTCGTCGACTCATACACAAACAGATCCTTGATGTGTGTACACCTGAATAGGGCTGTTGCGGTGAGCATATTCCCACCACACCGGCGGTCACATGTCATGAAGGCAGTCAAATTCCATGTGACCTTTTAGTCACAGTAATTAGGCTTCTCCAAGCTGTGATGCTGCTGATGGTCATTAGTAGCCTACCAAACTTGCTAACTGTCTGGTATTCAGCACTCAATTGTCCCTCTAATCACTCTGACATCAATGCAATTGTGTTTGAAAATCTAATCAAACACTTAACGAGAGCCCATGTTGCTCAACATTTCTATAGGCTATGCAATTACGTGAGAAAACAGATTGGATCCTCTTTTTAGTAGAGGTATTCAATCAGCTTTTTATAGGCTAGACCTACTATATTTATTTCTGAACTTTCCTAAAATTAAGTACAATGTCTATCTTTACAACAGGAGGTTAGTCTACCTGTCTGGCATGAAAATTAACCACGGGAAAAGTGTACTCCATTCACTATTTAACTGCATAGATGACATATTTTTTTCCCGCTACCCCTGTTTCGAGACCGGTGCATGATTCGGGTCCAAATTCAAACATATATTATTTCGTATATGTAAAGACAAGATAAAATCAATAATAGTCTAATGGGTGACAATATTAGCCTATCACTGCCTTACCTCCTTTATCTTACCTCATTTGCACACACTGTATATAGACATTTTCTACTGTATTATTGACTATGTTTGTTTATTTGTAACTCTGTTGTACATGTCGAACTGCTTTGCTTTATCTTGGCCAGGTCGCAGTTATAAATGAGAACTTGTTCTCAACTCGCCTACCTGGTCAAAGAAAGTTAAATAAAATAATAATAAAAACAATCACTTGTGAATGATGCAAAGCATAAGAAACTGCCTTTTTTTGGCTACTTTTTCTAATCATAGTCGCACACCTCATGTAGTCTAGGCCAATATGTTTTGATTAGGTTTGTATCACAACTAAAGTGGCCAAATAACTTCTTAAAATTAAGCACATGAATCCACTTTACAAGGGGTGTAGAGACTAACTGGCATAAACAGCACAGAAGTTTCAAGTTCGGGGGAGATGATTTTCACCATAAAAATGCACCTTTATAATAAAAGCATTACTTGCATAATCACATTTGCAGTCAATTTTGTAGTGGTGTTTTCCGCTAATGGAACATTAATGCTTATAGCCTACTACCATGTGTGCATTGCTGCGCTTATAATGTGATGAAATAGCCTAATAGTTTATCAATATTTTAAGCTAAACGTTCTGATCTGTGTCAGCCAGTGGTTGTATTAATTTGGGATCTCTCGCATAACACAACTGTCCCAGACTATGTTAGGAATATTTATTTCTCGCACAGAATAGAATAAGTTGACCTTTGTACCATGGGGGATAGTAGATTGACATAGGCTAGTGCTTTTGCTGTTCGTTAGGCCTACTCATCTTGTTAGCTGTGACAGTTCTTCCAATATCTTCTATATGTCCCTCGGAATTGGATAAGGACAAGCGCAGTTGCATCCTGATGTGTCTGTATTCACTTGTAGCCTGTGAAAAAGACCCAATCATGTGATGGAATGCGCAGCACTCACAGAGAAGGGTGCAATGGCCACTGGCCGTAAACGACATGGATTCTTTTCGGATGAATTACGGCTAGACAAAGGGGATGCAGCCGTGAAATTCTAGGCATTATCAAGTGCTTGTCAAATTATGAATGCGTAACTGATGTAGTGTGTACAGCCTGCGCAAAAAAACTAAGCAGAGCTCATGCCTTTCAAGCAACTTTTTTCAAATGATCATTAGAGTCGCAATCATGCAGCCTTACAATGTATTTAAAATCAAAACATCTAGCCCAACATTTGTAGAACAACTAGTTACATAACTCTAATTAAGCATATAGGAAAACCTATGTCTTTGTTAACCACTCAACACAGAATAGCAGCAGCATGTGCACACTCCCTCAAATCGTTGGGAGAAAATATCCTTTCTATTTTACTCAGCTTTGTTCAATTGTATTCTTTGTACTATAAAATAATGGCATGAAATTCTAAGCCAATCTTGTCTGCTAAGTGAACTAGTGTAGCCCACAGCCATTTGGCATAGCCAGATCAGGACAACTCAGAGCATGTTATTTCTTTCTTCTGAAATAGACAACATTTTCTTCATATCGTGCGCCAAGACCTATCTAAAATAAATAATGGATTTATTGTGAAGATGTAGGCTGTATTACATGAATTTACTTTTTCAAATGTACATGTTCCGGAAGCCAGGAGATTCTACATGTGTTTATGTTAATTATGGTTTTGGTCTTTTGACATCAGTTCTTTTTCAGAGCTGATCTGATTGGTCAAAAGACACAATTAGTGAAACAAATATCAGAATTATGATGCCTGTGTAAATGTAGCCTAAGAGTTTTGACATCTGTGTGTATGAGGGCCGAGTACACCTCAAGGGTGTTAATAAGGTTGAAACATCACAGTTATTCAGGTACTAACAAGCCTTCCATTAGCCCCCCCCAAAATGTTTTTGCTTCTCTCTAACCTCAAGACAATCACCACCTGCCCATCATAGCCCTGATCTTTGTATTTGCGAATACGAATAAGCCCAACCTTCCCTTAAGGATATCAAACTGGGATTAATATAAAATGAGCAACCTATCAGAGCCCACACGCAGCGTGGATGTAGACAACCAGAGAGATAATCAAGATGAAACCAATTTGCACATGTCAATGGAGGTAATGTGGTGATAACAAAAACGAAATAGACGTAGATAGAAAATAATCCATGGAGTTTCTGGGGTTTTAGTTTCCATATCTTTTTTTCCCCTAAGCATTTTCAAGAGGCCAATTAAGACTGCCATGCTTTGTAATTCGGCAGTGATTACGGTGACATCAGTCATATTTAAGGAGACGAAGACACTTTCGAGGGAGGACCGTGATGGTGAGACGATCATTAATTTGTTGGCCAGGTGACTAATTGACTCACCCTTTCCGATCAGCAAAGTTATTCTGATTCAGGATGTTGCCTTCTTAGCGGCAGCTGTTGAAATGGCCTCAGGGAGCACGCCCCCAAATCCGTTTTGAATGGGATTTTCTCAATGCCTCTCCAAATGCCCTAGCATATCTATTCAGCAGTCGGCTACCTGCGCTCTCATGCTTCAGTAAACACAGTTAATGGGAGCTTCAGCTTTGTTGATGAAAACTGAAATAGGAAGAGTGCCCAGACATGCTAATGCAAACAGGGCCTTAGTCACTGTCGAAACCAACCACCGACCACTATCGATTTCTATGACTTTGGTAACCACAAATGGACACGGCAATCAAATGTTTTTTTAACATGTTATGGTGGCTTTTATTGCAAGTCACAATAATGGTTTATCGATATAGTGTGGTTTGGTTCACAGAAGCCAGTTGATGAAGGTGACTTGTGATGGTATATTATTTTCAATTGCATTCTTCTGCTCATAAAACTGCAGATAAACCATTCACAACAAAACATTTGCATTCTAGCATTGTCCAGTCAGTGCATTACATCCACTCAGACACAGTCCACAACGCTACACCAGCATAGGCCATTCTGTGGAAACTTTTGCTTTTTCACAGCTTCTTCCTTGACCGATTTGCAATGAGTTAGTGCCGGTACACTATATTTTTAGAAGTCCGATTTTGAAGTGCATCTCAAGATGGTCCTGAACGCTTGATGGCTGGCTGGCAATGGATGGGTGGAGGTGGTGGAGGACAACATTAGGAATGATGGAGTAAGAAGAAAGGAGAGAGAGAGAGAGGAGGTCATGAATCTAGGTTTAAGGAGTTGCAGGCTTTGGAGAGAGACCGTTCAACTAATCCCTGGCAGTCAAGACTCGTTCAGCCTCAGAATCTCACTTCAAATGAGGTCTTTAAGGAGGAGTTAGCTCAGCACCTCTACACACACAGGTACACAACCACACCATCAGCCCTCTGGGAGAAGTGCCTCACATCACTTGCTTCATTTGCACTTTCCTGACAGTGTGCGAATACAGTACTCATGAGAGAGAGATCGAGGGAGGGAGAGAGATAATTAGAGAGGGATAGAGAAATAGATTGTGAAATACAGTAATCTTTCATTGGAGAAGGTAAATATGGCGGAGAGATGATTGCACAGTGCAGTGGGTAAGAAAAAGGCTAACTAATCGGGCTCTATCGATTAAATCTTGACACTTTTCTTAACAAGACCTGAAAAGTTTGGAAGAGAGAGAGATGACCTCCGCCTGTCAGTAAGAGAAAAAAACATTGTCTGCAAGATCCAGAAAAAAAACAGACATTGCATATCCCTTTGAGCATGGTGAAGTTACTGAATAAAGGGCGGGGGGGGGTTCAAAATCAAAAGTAGCAGTATGGCCACCAGCTGCATTAAGTACTGCAGTGCATCTCTTCCTCATGGACTGCAACAGATTTGCCGATTCTTGCTATGAGATGTTACTCCACTCTTACACCAAGGCACCTGCAAGTTCCCGGACATTTCTGGGCGGAATGGCCCTCACCCTCCGATCCAACAGGTCCCAGCCTGCAGGAAGGGTACCACATGAGGGAGGAGGATGTCTTCCCTGTAACACACAGCATTGGGATTGCCTGCAATAACAACAAGATCAGTCTGATGATGCTGTGACACACCGCCCCAGACCATGACGGACCCTCCACCTCCAAATCGATCTCGCTCCAGAGTACAGGCTCCAGAGTACTTAATATAACGCTCATTCCTTCGACTATAAACACGAATCTGACCATCACCCCTGGTGAGACAGAACCGTGACTTGTCAGTGTAGAGCACTTTTTGCCAGTCCTGTCTGGTCCAGCAATGGGGGGTTTGTGCCCGATGTTGCCGGTGATGTCTGGTGTGGACCTGCCTTACAACAGCCTATTGAGGACAGTCTGAGCACTGATGGAGGGATTGTGCATTCCTGGTGTAACTCGGGCAGTTGTTGTTGCCATCCTGTACCTGTCCCCAGGTGGGATGTTCGAATGTCCCAATCCTGTGTAGGTGTTGTTACACGTGCGAGGACGAACTGCGAGGACGATCAGCTGTACATCCTGTCTCCCTGTAGCTCTGTTTTAGGCGTCTCAGTACGGACATTGCAATGTATTGCCCTGGCCACATCTGCAGTCCTCATGCCTCCTTGCAGCATGTCTAAGGCACGTTCACGCAGATGAGCAGGGACCCTGTGGCATCTTTCTTTTGCCGTTTTTCAGAGTCAGTAGAAAGACCTCTTTCGTGTTCTAAGTTTTCATAACTGTGACCTTAATTTCCTACCGCCTGTAAGCTGTTAGTGTCTTAATGACCGTTCCACAGGTGCATGTTCATGAATTGCTTATGGTTCATTGAACATGCATGGAAAAAAGTGTTTAAACCCTTTAAAATGAAGATCTGTGAAGTTATTTGGAATTTAAAAAATTATCTCTGAAAGACAGGGTCCTGAAAAAAGGATGTTTCTTTTTTCGCTGAGTTTATATCATACCCCACAGTTGAGGAACAATGGGAAAGTAATTATAATTCTGCCTTGAAATTTGATAAACTTGTAACCTCACTTTTGAGAAAATGGTCTTTGAATGTTTTGGTACGCCTACTGGAGAGCTCCTCTTTGTCTACCCCATTCAGCATCGTTCACACCCTCTTACGCTTTAGCCCCACTCATCTCTTTAACTTCTTGATACTACCCATCCCGCATATGTAATCATAACCTCAAACGAATTAGCATAACGCAGTGGACATACATCTTCCTAGAAAATGTTCCTATTCATGAAAATCACAAATGAAATATATTGAGACACAGCTTAACCTTTTGTTAATCACACTGTCATCTCAGATTGTTATGAACTTGAGTGAAGACCCAAAAGCGGTTTTAACAGAAAACAGAGTTCTTTAATGAAAATACAGGAATGGCATAAATCCTCTTCCAACGTTGTCAGCGGAACAAAAAGAACGTTAGTATAGTGCAGGATGCTCCTGCCAGGCAGACTCCGACAGGACAGGACAAGGTGGAAGCAAACGAGACGACAGCTTGCTTCTGGCATCAAAAAACACAAACAAGAATCAGACACTGAAAGTAGCAGGAACAGAGAGAGAAATAGAGACCTAATCAGAGGGGGAAGAGAGAACAGGTGGGGAAGAGTGAAAGAGCTAGTTAGGGCAGATGTAGAACAGCTGAGGAATGAGAGACAGAGAAGGTAACCTAAAAAGACCAGCAGAGAGAGAGAATGAAGAGAAAGGACAGGAACAGACATAACAAGACATGACAGTACCCCCCCCACTCACCGAGCGCCTCCTGGCGCACTCGAGGAGGAAACCTGGCGGCAACGGAGGAAATCATCGATCAGCGAACGGTCCAGCACGTCCCGAGAGGGAACCCAACTCCTCTCCTCAGGACCGTACCCCTCCCAATCCACTAGGTACTGATGACCACGGCCCCGAGGGCGCATGTCCAAAATCTTACGAACCCTGTAGATGGGTGCGCCCTCGACAAGGATGGGGGGAGGGACGAGCGGGGGCGCGAAGAACGGGCTTAACACAGGAGACATGGAAGACCGGGTGAACGCGACGAAGATAGCGCGGGAGAAGAAGTCGCACTGCGACAGGATTAATGACCTGGGAAATACGGAACGGACCAATGAACCGCGGGGCCAACTTGCGAGAAGCTGTCTTAAGGGGAAGGTTCTGAGTGGAGAGCCATACTCTCTGACCGCAACAATATCTAGGACTCTTGGTCCTACGCTTATTAGCGGCCCTCACAGTCTGCGCCCTATTACGGCAAAGTGCCGACCTGACCCCCTTCCAGGTGCGCTCGCAACGCTGGACAAAAGCCTGAGCGGAGGGGATGCAGGACTCGGCGAGCTGAGATGAGAACAGCGGAGGCTGGTACCCGAGGCTACACTGAAAAGGGGATAGACCGGTAGCAGACGAGGGAAGCGAGTTGTGCGCGTACTCTGCCCAGGGGAGCTGTTCTGACCAAGACGCAGGGTTACGAAAAGAAAGACTGCGTAAAATGCGACCAACAGTCTGATTGGCCCGTTCGGCTTGACCGTTAGACTGGGGATGAAAGCCGGACGAGAGACTGACGGAAGCCCCAATCAAACGGCAAAACTCCCTCCAAAATTGAGACGTGAACTGCGGACCTCTGTCGGAAACGACGTCAGACGGAAGGCCATGAATTCGGAAAACATTCTCGATAATGATCTGAGCCGTCTCCTTAGCAGAAGGGAGCTTATCGAGAGGAATGAAATGAGCCGCCTTAGAGAATCTATCGACAACCGTAAGAATAACTGTCTTCCCCGCTGATGAAGGCAGTCCGGTGATAAAATCTAAAGCGATGTGAGACCACGGTCGAGAGGGAATGGGAAGCGGTCTGAGACGGCCGGCAGGAGGAGAGTTCCCAGATTTAGTCTGCGCGCAGACCGAACAAGCGGCGACAAATCGACGCGCGTCACGTTCCCGAGTGGGCCACCAGAAACGCTGGCGAATGGAAGCGAGCGTACCCCGAACGCCGGGGTGGCCGGCTAACTTGGCAGAGTGGGCCCACTGAAGAACGGCCGGACGAGTAGGAACGGGAACGAACAGAAGGTTCCTAGGACAAGCTCGCGGCGACGGAGTGTGAGCGAGTGCTTGCTTTACCTGCCTCTCAATTCCCCAGACAGTCAACCCGACAACACGCCCCTCAGGGAGAATCCCAAATCGGTGGAGACCTCAGAAGAACTGAAGAGACGAGATAAAGCATCAGGTTTGGTGTTTTTGAGCCCGGACGATAAGAAATAACAAACTCGAAACGAGCGAAAAACAGAGCCCAACGAGCCTGACGCGCATTAAGTCGTTTGGCTGAACGGATGTACTCAAGGTTCCTATGGTCAGTCCAAACGACAAAAGGAACGGTCGCCCCCTCCAACCACTGTCGCCATTCGCCTAGGGCTAAGCGGATGGCGAGCAGTTCGCGATTACCAACATCATAGTTACGTTCTGACGGCGATAAGCGATGAGAGAAAAACGCGCAAGGATGGACCTTGCCGTCAGAGAGAGAGCGCTGAGAAAGAATGGCTCCCACGCCCACCTCTGACGCGTCAACCTCAACAACAAACTGTCTAGAGATGTCAGGTGTAACAAGAATAGGTGCGGATGTAAAACGATTCTTAAGAAGATCAAAAGCTCCCTGGGCGGAAACGGACCACTTAAAGCACGTCTTAACAGAAGTAAGGGCTGTGAGAGGAGCTGCCACCTGACCGAAATTACGGATGAAACGACGGTAGAAATTAGCGAAGCCCAGAAAGCGCTGCAGCTCGACGCGTGACTTAGGAACGGGCCAATCAATGACAGCCTGGACCTTAGCGGGATCCATCTTAATGCCCTCAGCGGAAATAACGGAACCGAGAAAAGGGACAGAGGCAGCGAGAGTGCGAAACTCAATAGAATAATCCGTTATGGATCTATTCCCCTGACATAGGGAAGACAGGGCCCTGGAAGCCTCCTCGCCAAAAACAGAACGGTCAAAAACCCGTATCATCTCCTCCTTAAAGTCCTGATACTGGTTAATACACTCAGCCCTCGCCTCCCAGACTGCCGTGCCCCACTCACGCGCCCGTCCGGTAAGGAGAGAAATGACGTAGGCGATGCGGGCTGCGCTCCTGGAGTAAGTGTTGGGCTGGAGAGAGAACACCACATCACACTGAGTGAGGAATGAGCGGCACTCAGTGGGCTCCCCAGAGTAACACGGCGGGTTGTTGATCCTGGGCTCCGGAGACTCGGAAACCCTGGAAGTGGGCGGTGGATCGAGGTGGAGTTGGTGAACCCGTCTTGTGAGGTCGGAGACTTGGACGGCCAGGGTCTCAACGGCATGTTGAGCAGCAGACAATTCCTCCTCGTGTCTGCCTAGCATCGCTCCCTGGATCTCGACGGCGGAGTGAAAAGGGTCCGGAGCCGCTGGGTCCATTCTTGGTCTGATTCTTCTGTTATGAACTTGAGTGAAGACCCAAAAGCGGTTTTAACAGAAAACAGAGTTCTTTAATGAAAATACAGGAATGGCATAAATCCTCTTCCAACGTTGTCAGCGGAACAAAAAGAACGTTAGTATAGTGCAGGATGCTCCTGCCAGGCAGACTCCGACAGGACAGGACAAGGTGGAAGCAAACGAGACGACAGCTTGCTTCTGGCATCAAAAAACACAAACAAGAATCAGACACTGAAAGTAGCAGGAACAGAGAGAGAAATAGAGACCTAATCAGAGGGGGAAGAGAGAACAGGTGGGGAAGAGTGAAAGAGCTAGTTAGGGCAGATGTAGAACAGCTGAGGAATGAGAGACAGAGAAGGTAACCTAAAAAGACCAGCAGAGAGAGAGAATGAAGAGAAAGGACAGGAACAGACATAACAAGACATGACACAGATTTTCAAAATATGCTTTACAGCCAATGCTAGACAAGCATTTGTGTAAGTTTATCATGGCATAATGCTATGCTAGCTACCAGCAGGCAACATTTTCACGAACATAAGAAAAGCAATCAAATTAAATCATTTACCTTTGACTTCGGATGTTTTCACTCAGGAGACTCCCAGTTCGATAGCAAATGTTCCTTTTTTCCCAAAATATTATTTTTGTAGGCAAAATAACTCCGTTTGTTCTTCACGTTTCGCTGAGAAATCGACCGGAAAATGCAGTCACTACAACGCCAAACTTTTTTCCAAATTAGCTCCATAATATCGACTGAAACATGTCAAACATTGTTTAGAATCAATCCTCAAGGTGTTTTTCATATATCTATTCGATAATATATCCGTCGGGACAATTGGTTTCTCATAAGAAGCGATTAGAAAAAAATTATGCGGGAGCCATCATGTGACCACTTGCTAAATGTCGTCCCTTATGCTATTCTTCAACATAAATGTGTGAAAAGATGTCACAATGCTGTAGACACCTTGGGGAATACGTAGAAAACGTAAGCTCATTCGTAGCTCATTCACAGCCATATAAGGAGTCATTGGCATTAGGCAGTTTCAAAAAATGCGGCACTTCCTGATTGGATTTTTATCTGGGTTTCGCCTGTAACATCAGTTCTGTTGCACTCACAGACAATATCTTTGCAGTTTTGGAAACGTCAGAGTGTTTTCTATCCAAAGCTATCCAAAGTCAATTATATGCATAGTCGAGCATCTTGTCATGACAAAATATCCCATTTAAAACGGGAACGTTTTTTATCCAAAAATGAAAGTACTGCCCCCTAGTTATAAAAGGTTAATGAGCGTTCAGAGCACACACTGGGCGCTCTGGCTGAGGAGTAGGGTTGATCTGAGCGTTCTGTCCTAACAACAGCAGTCAAGCATGCAAGCGAGCTGGTTCACATTGGCTGGCTTGCTAGATACTTCCAGACACAAATGAGAGAACAGCTCACTCTGAACATTTTACCTGCCCTAACAGAGCTGGTTAGGCTGTTTTATGTTGTCTAGAGCTTTGGTGACTGCAACTGTGCTGCTGGCAACAATTTAGTTATGTGTTTTTGTCAACGTTTACTGACACCGGCCATATTCAATGGGTGTTATGCGTTCGTAATTTCATTAGTTATTCTGAGTTCTGGCACACTCAAACAAGAGTGATCCAAAATTTGGAATAGATAGTCAGAGTAAATTTACCAGCTATGTCTATCAACCTTTATCGCAGTGACATCATGAACATTTTATTGAAATGGTAACTTGCATAGTGGAGGCTTTTATTAATAACCTCTTGAAACTCTAGGGGCGCAATTTCATTTTTGGATGAAAAACGTTTCCGTTTTAAACAAGATATTTTGTCACAAAAAGATGCTCGACTATGCATATAATTGATAGCTTTGGAAAGAAAACACTGAATTTTCCAGAACTGCAAAGATATTGTCGGTGGGTGCCCTAGAACGGGAGCTACAGGCAAAACCAAGATGAAACGGCAACCAGGAAACCAGCAGGATTTTTGAGGCTCCGTTTTCCATTGTCTCCTTATATGGCTGTGAATGCGAGAGGAATGAGCCTGCCCTTTCTGTTGTTTCCCCAAGGTGTCTGCAGCATTGTGACGTATTTGTAGGCATACCATTGGAAGATTGACCATAAGAGACTACATTTTCCAGGTGTCCGCCCGGTGTCCTCCGTCGAAATTGGTGCGTCTTTTTCAGCTGCTGGTATTTTTCCATGCGATTCTGAGGGGAAAGCAGGCTTCCACGAACTGCATATCAATGAAGAGATATGTGAAAAAACACCTTGAGGATTGATTCTAAACAACGTTTGCCATGTTTCGGTCGATATTATGGAGTTAATTCGGAAAAAGTTTGACGTTTTGGTGACTGAATTTTCGGTTCGTTTCGGTAGCCAAATGTGATGTACAAAACGGAGCGATTTCTCCTACACAAAGATTCTTTCAGGAAAAACTGAACATTTGCTATGCAACTGAGAGTCTCCTCATTGAAAATATCCAAAGCTCTTCAAAGGTAAATGATTTTATTTATTTGGTTATCTGGTTTTTGTGAAAATGTTGCGTGATAAATGCTACTCAAAATGCTAAGCTAGCTTAGCATACTCTTACACAAATTAGTGATTTGCTATGGTTCAAAAGCATATTTTGAAAATCTGAGATGACAGTGCTGTTAAGAAAAGGCTAAGCTTGAGAGCAGGTGCATTATTTTCATTTTATTTGCGATTTTCAGAAATCGTTAACGTTGCGTTATGCTAATGAGCCTGAGGCTTTATTCACGATCCCGGATCCGGGGTGGGGAGTATCAAGAGGGTTTAAGACATGTAGCTAGCTAAACAATGAACCATAATCCCAACTCATTACATTATTACCCTGCATGGAACCAGGTTCCATGTTAGCTAGCTAACATTAGGCTATAACTTGCAACGCAAATGGCTCTGAGATACAAATAATATTACTGCACAGATCATACACAACGTTAGCTGGTGAGCCAGCTGACTTTTTCTGTGGCTAAACCAACTCGTAATTTTATTTTATTTGTATTTACAGATGGCATACACATTTGTTATTCAGTCACATGAAAGTGCACATGTTCCAGAAGGTATTTCTGCCAAAATGGGCATTTTGATTAAAAAGCAACACAGTCATGTCAAAGTTACTTTAGTCCAATTAAACTGTACAGAAGCATATACTAGCCTGATACGCTCCCACAAAATTGGCTAGCTAGACAGATATTTTCAATGTGTATTCCGCAAGTGAGTAGTGTCTAGGTTGTGAATGTGTAAAAGTTGGGAACGTTATTAACATTCAGGAAAATTCCCTAACTAAAAAACGATGGGTTTTTTTCTTCACAAAATGAAAATAATAGTGCAGTTATCACAAAACCACCACTAACAGGTCATGATCACCATCATGAAGGGGCAAATGTAAATGAAACAAATGCCTAATGCAACAATGCTGTAATGTTAGTAGGAGGAGATATGTATCTTTCAAATGATTTGCTATGGATACCCAAGTCATCGTCATTAACAGTTGGAAAAATGTCAGGGAGTGAGACCGGGAAGGGACAGCAGCGAAGTCATGTATGGCAAAACTTTGAGAAGTTATATAAAAATGCTAAATTTGCAAGGTGGAATTGAGCTACAGTGGCAGTACAGGCACAATGCCTAAACATCTGAAAGGGGGGCAGCATCAGACCCAAAACGTTTCTGGCAGCAGCGCAGGCCCCCAACAACAGACATTAGACAGGCTTTTCACACAAAAGAAGTGCGATAAGGGACGGAGTGAAAAAATCACAGCGCTGATTACAGAAATGATTGCAGTTGATATGGTAGAGGATGTCGGCTTCAATGCCCTGATGGCATATATCAAACCAAACTACAATATGTCATGTTGAAAAACTATGACGGCCCGAATGGATAAATTATACAATGATTGCTCTGCAAGTACAAAGTGCAAGCTCTCAACACAGATTGTTGGACGTCTGTGAACATGTCATACTGCAACCAGCCATCACATTGATGAGAAGTGGGACATCAAGTTCCATGTACTGATCACTGAGAACATGGAGGAGATGCACACAGCAGAGAACCTAAAAATGGCATTAACACTAGAACCGCCATAGGCCAACGGCCACTGATATTTGATTTTGTAAAAAATCTAATTCAGTCAACAACAAAAAAGCTACTGCATGTCCTGCTCCTTCCCTGACTTTTCCAAATGTTTGTATTTTACACTGCTCATTTGTCAGAATTCTAAAATTACAAACAGAAAAGTATTTAGAGTCTTTGTACCTGTTTTTTCACACCTATTCCCAACTTAACAATGTGCTGTAGGACGTTGGTACCCAGCCAGGCGCTAATGTGTCTCTCTTTCCTCTCTGAATGAATGGACAAATTGGCACCTTACTTCACAAATGAATTTGAATGAGGCCTTACTGAAAGACAAGGAGGGTGAAGAGGTTGATTGAATTTAGAAAGACAGCGTAATGATGAGTTTGTATTATGCCTATTTATCAGCAGCAAATTTGTCCTCACGCCATGCAGGTTGATACCATTCTCGTTTACGTTTTACTTTGTAAAAGGAAGCTGTTATGGGACTGTTTTATGTACTACAACTATATTACGAATCAAATTTATTGTAAGGGAAAGAAAACATGCTACATATTGCAGTAGGCCTTTGGAATAATGCAAAACATATCCTTAACTCTATCCAGCAAAGCAAATGATGCCAGCCCACTGAATGAATGACAAATGGATTGAATGGGCGATACTTCACAATCAAATTTAAATTAGGCCTAACTGAATGATGTGGGTTAAGAGGTTGATTTAATTTAGAACAACAATAGTGTGATGATGAGTTTGTGTTATGCCTATTGATCAGTGTGGGCACTCATGTTAATAATTTGACCGTGCACCTTGCATTGGGGCAGCAGGGTAGCGTAGTGGTTAGAGCATTGGGCTAGTAACAGAAAGGTTGCAAGTTCATATCCCCGAGATGACAAGGTACAAATCTGTCATTCTGCCCCTGAACAGGCAGTTAACCCACTGTTCCTAGGCCGTCATTGAAAATAATGTTAATACCTTTTACGTTGTTGTCACATTCTGACCTTAGTTCCTTTGTTTTGTCTTTGTTTTAGTATGGTCAGGGCTTGAGTTGGGGTGGGCAGTCTGTTTGTTTTTCTATGTTGGTTGCTGTGTTCGGCCTAGTATGGTTCTCAATCAGAGGCAGGTGTCGTTAGTTGTCTCTGATTGTGAATCATACTTAGGTAGCCTTTTTCCACCTCTGTTTTGTGGTTGTTTATTTTCTGTCTTTGTGTATGTCGCCAGACAGGACTGTTTCAGTTTTCGTTCGTTCACTTTATTGTTTTTTTGTATTTCAGTGTTCAGTTTTGAGTCATTAAATATTACATCATGAACACTTGCCAAGCTGCAAATTGGTCCTCCGATCCTTCTCGCTACTCCTCCTCAGAAGAGGAGGACGAGATCCGGTACAGTTGTAAAAGTAAGCTGTTACAGGACTGTTTTATTTACTGTAACTCTATTACTAATCAAACATATTGTAAGAGAAATTAAAACATATGAGGTGCAGTAGACATTTTGGAATAATGCAAAACATATCCTTGAATCACACCCTGCCTTTGACTTGTTGTTTGCCTGCCCCCGTACTAGAAATAAACTTTTGTTTCTTTGACACTGCATCTGGGTCATACCTGAAACCTGATATCTTTACTCTATCTAAGTTGATGAGCGGGAAACAAATGATGCCAGTCAGCCTGCACAGCCGGCCCATCAAAACTACACCAAAACTAATTTCACAAATGATAAGATTTAGCCTATCAACAAGAGTAACCCTTTGACACGTACCAACAAACAGGTTTGATCATTCTACAGTGGTCCCTGCAGCATATGCTGAAACCGATGTGATTAGAACGCTTTTTTAGAAATTCCTGTTTTGTTTGACTGTAATGCACTGGGTGTAGTGGGTGCGGAGTCAGGCGCAGGAGGCAGAAGGTACAGAATAACTCTTTAATACGCACAGGAAAAATAGTACTCGCCAAGATACTGGGCGCACATAACCCAAATGCCCAAAACCAGGACCTAACCAGTCCGGAGGGAAAACCCAAAAACAACACACACTACCACACAATAACACAGTGGGAAAGAAATAAGCCCGCACAAAGAGCAGACGGGCCTACTGGCTTAAATAGCCCAACTAAAACCTAAACAAGAAACAAGTGTTACCAATCAGACAAAAACAACAGAAAAGGGAAAAGGGATCGGTGGCAGCTAGTAGGCCGGTGACGACGACCGCCGAGCGCCACCCGAACAGGAAGAGGAGCCACCTTCGGTCCGACGCAATGTTCAGCGTTTGAGCTGGCCACATTGTTTTTTTTTACAGAAACATTTTGCACAAACACAGTTCTACAAAGTTATATCCTGAATATGACCATTTTATTTTGGGATGCAATGTTTGGAAAGAAGTAGAATGTGCAACCTAAAAATACGTAAACATAACTGGACAGGAAAAGACGCAACTCTCGCTCACCATTAAACATTTGTAGTTTTATTAGACAAGTTTAAAAGATTGACACTTCAACCTTCAATGGCATTCACAGAAGTAACAACAGCATAACACAATCATCCAAACCGGAAAATGTAGGCTACATTAGTCCTAGCGCAAACTGAGGAAAAATTGACGTAGCGGTTATATTTAGCTATCTCTCGCTGACAAAAAAAACACAATATAATTTAGCTAATAGAAAATCATCACATCACGGGTGAGCTCACTCTAAAAATCTAAATATTCCGACGATGGGTAGTTTATGACGCCACCGTGTTTGTTTTCTCGAGTCAACCAAAGATAAGAGGTGACAAGATGAGTTGGGTCTGTTTTCAGTATGCATGTTGAAGGGGATGTGTCGTCTATGATCATTCACTTCCCTTCATTCATTTCCGGAAGTTTACTCAAAAGATGAGTGAACCATTCCTTCACCTCATTTTGTTATAACGCCTTTGGTGTGACAGACGTTTACGTGACACCCAAAATTGCTTTGTATAATGTCAACAAACATGGAGCCGCAAATAGCTTAGCATTAGCTCATCATAATCCGTACAACCTTCAAAAAAGTATTTTACACACATCATATGTGTCCATTACAATCTATGCAATAATTGGAATACATGATTTGTCACCAGTACTTGAAAACATGTGAATAAAAATATAAAAAACATTATGCTCCATACATACATACTGTAAGCTACATTAGAAACGACAGCACGATATACAGAAAATAAGGCACTTACATCGATAGGAACGCACACATGTCCAAAGTTATTATAGTGTAAGGAAAACAACAATGAAGGCAATGTGAGCACCAGACAGAAAATGTGCAAGACTTTGTGCAAAACTGTGCAAATGTCTGCATAGTTGATCTGCGGAAACACTGGGGAACTGCCTGGGCTCTCCTTGAGAATGTCTGGCTCAGTAAAGCGTCAAACATAAATTGTCCGCAATAGTGAAATGGGCGACTTTTATGTGAATTAATAAGGAGGCAGAACACACCTCAATTGAAACTGTTGTTTGAAAATGAAACTCCTTTGAATTTTTTTTTTTACTGAAATTGAAACATAGCCTATAGATAATTAGCAGGCAGTGTGCCTTGGTTTGAGGGCAGTGCGTGTTAACTGTCCTGTTGCGTAACAATCACATTTGGAACATTTAGTTCATTCTGACATCATGTGCATAAAAAAAGTTAATGCTTGGGCGACCGTTAGAGATATTTAGAACTCACACGTGAAAAGGTTAAATTGACAATCTGATGAGTGACAATATTAGGCCTGTCAGTTGTCAAATTGTACATGAAGAGATGGGCACCACTTGTAATTGACAGATGCAGGGAAAGGAGCATTGCTTGATCAAATCCTCCTTCAGAGTCTCATGCAGGTAAAACATGTTGATTTCTATATAGTATCTGAAAGAGCATATTTTTTTCCAAGAATATCCATGCTGTCCATGCATTCAGTACATGACCACTCATGCACATTGCTCTGGCTACTAAGCAAACACTAGTAACATAATAAACATAAAATGTAAATATGCTATTATGTCTTAAATAAATGAATGGGCGATAGAAACTGATAAGGGTACATGTGACTTTTGTTAAGTTTTGGTTAGCTGCCGATGTGGAAACCAAGTACTTGCTCAATGGCTTTCCATATCTGGGGAAAGACGAAACCAGGCCAGTGGGTGATTGACTGTCTAAACTGTGGTTTTGAGACTCGTGGAGTCTTACATGGGTAAAGGCAGAAATGTGACCATGGACAACTTCATCACAACAATTTCCCTGGCAGACAAATTTATTGCAAAGAAGACTAGCCTGCTTGGAACAGTGAACAAACAAAGGTGGAAGCTGCCCATTCTGCGCAAAACAACATACCAGTGGAGCTGTACTCCACATCAGTGATGGAGAGTGGTAAAGCAAAACTCACGGTGATCAGATGTAAAATAAATAAGTGTTTGCATCCTAAGTGCCATGCATCCCACTTGATCTGGAATGTGAATTTCGTGAGCTGCCAAGCAGGCCGCCAAGACAACAGGTCCTGCTCTCCCTCTTCCCCAAGTACTACAGTTCCACTCTGGAAAAATAAGACATTACTGTAAAAGTCGGCACGTGCACACAAAACAAGGTCCATGAAAACTGTGTGTAACCAATTTGTTTGTGGGGCTTGCTCACACAAATCACTGAAGCTGTGTGCTGACTGTGGTGCCAAAGCATAAAGAGAAGATACGATTGATTCATGTGTAAAGGCAATGGTATAAGGGAACAATAGAGTGTCCGATGCAATCAACAAATTACTGTTTTCATTCATATATTTCCACAAATATTTCTTTATGCAATTCGTCCTTTACACTTCTTCATGCACTGGTGCTTTTGATTAGGATTAGAGCAAATAATTTCACCTGTGCAGTTAGCTGGTTATATTATTATTATCATCTTTTTCATTTCTACTTTGTAAAACAGCTGTAACTGGACTTTATTAATGACTATGGATTTATCACTAATCGAATCCGCATATAAAGTTGATCAAATGGATTACACTGTAATGATTTTATTGAAAGTGAAATGAAACTAGGCTAAAGTCTACAAGACTTTGTAGAATTAAAAAAACAGAGTCAAGTATATCTAAACAAATAACTATTTTTATTATTTTCATTAATATTTCTTCATGCACTATTTATCAAGCATATTTGTGCACCTTGCGGGTTGATTTACATTTGATGAATATGCTAAAGTGGACAACCGGCATTGTTCTCTCACAGGTATTTATATGATGAAAGGCCAGGCGGTTGTAACGTTAACTACCATCATTGCTGAGTGGGTGAGGGACAGCCGTAAGGTTTGAGCCATCTGGTAGCAATGCCTGCGGTAAATGGAACTAGTCACAGTAATTAGGCTTCTCCAAGCTCTGATGCTGCTGATGGTCATTAGTAGCCTACCAAATGTGCTAACTGTCTGGTACTCAGCACTCAATTTTCCCTCAAATCATTTTGACATCAATGCAAACATGCTTGAAAAAATATAATCAAACACTTAACGAGAACCCATGAGCTTATGTTGTGCAACATTTCTATAGGCTATGCAATTACGTGTGATGGCCTCTACTGTAACGGCGTTCTTCGTTTGTCGAAAGAGTCGGCCCGAAATGCAGCGTGGTGGTTACTCATGTCTTTAATGAAAGAAATGACGATACATGAAATAACTTATAAAAAAAACAAAAAAACAAACGGAACGTGAAAAAACCTATACAGCCTGTCTGGTGAAACACTAACACAGAGACAGGAACAATCACCCACGAAATACACAGTGAAACCCAGGCTACCTAAATAAGGTTCCCTATCAGAGACAACAAGAATCACCTGACTCTGATTGAGAACCGCCTCAGGCAGCCAAGCCTAAACTAGACACACCCCTAATCAACCACAATCCCAATGCCTACAAAAACCCCAATACAACAACACAATAAACCCATGTCACACCCTGGCCTGAACAAATATATAACGAAAACACAAAATACAATGACCAAGGCGTGACATCTACTAAAAAGAGAAGGATGCAATCAGCTTTTTATAGGCTAGGCCTTCTATAGTTATTTCTCAACTTTCCTAATATTAAGCAAAATGTTCATCTTTACAGGAGGTTAGACTAGCTGGCTGGTATGAAAATTAACCACCTGAAAAGCATCCTGCATTTGCTATATAACCAAAAATGTAGATTTAAGAAAAATGTAAGTAACAAACAAATAAAGAGCAGAGTCAATGTGCGGGGGCACCGGTTAATATGTACCTGTAGGTAGAGTTATTAAAGTGACTGTGCATAGATAATAAAACAGAGAAGAAGCAACGTAAAAAGGGGGGTGGATGCAAATAGTCTGGGTAGCCATTTGATTAGATGTTCAGGAGTCTTATTGCTTGGGGGTAGAAGCTGTTTTAGAAGCCTCTTGGACCTAGACATGACGCTCCGGTAGTGCTTGCCATGTGGTAGCAGAGAGAACAGTCAATGACTAGGGTGGCTAGAGTCTTTGACAATTATTAGGGTCCTGGATGGCAGGAAGCTTTGCCCCAGTGATGTACTGGGCTGTACACACTACCTCTGTAGTGCCTTGTGGTCGGACGCCGAGCAGTTGCCATACCAGGCAGTGATGCAACCAGTCAGGATGTTCTTGATGGTGCAGCTGTAGAACATTTAGAGGATCTGCGGTCCCATGCCAAATCTTTTCATTCTCCTGAGGGGGAATGGGTTTTATTGTGACCTCTTCACAATTGTCTTGGTGTGCTTGGACCATGTTAGTTTGCTGGTGATTTGGACACCAAGGAACATGAAGCTCTCAACCTGTTCCACTACAGCCCCTTCGATGACAATGGGGGCGTGCTCTGTCCTCCTGTTCCTGTAGTCCACAATCATCTTCTTTGTCTTGATCACATCGAGGGAGGGGTTGTTGTTTTGGCACCACAAGGCCAGGTCTCTGACCTCCTCCCTATAAGCTGTCACGTTGTTGTCGGTGATCAGGCCTACCACTGTTGTGTAATCAGCAAACCTAATGGTGTTGGAGTTGTGCCTGGCCATGTAGTCATGACTGAACAGGGATTACAGGAATGGAATGAGCATGCACCCCTGAGGGGCCCCCGTGTTGAGGATCAGCATGGCGGATATGTTGTTACCTACCCTTACCACCTGGGGGTGGCCCGTCAGGAAGTCCAGGCTCCAGTTGTAGAGGGAGGTGTTTAGTCCCAGGGTCTTTAGCTTAGTGATGAGCTTTGAGGGCACTCTGGTGTTGAACTCTGAGCTGTAGTCAATGAATAGCATTCTCACATTGGTTTTATTTTTGTCCAGTTGTGAAAGGGCAGTGTCGAGTGCCATAGAGATGGCATCATCTGTGGATCTATTGGGGCGGTATGAACAATGGAGTGGGTCTAGAGTTTCTGGGATAATGGTGTTGATGTGAGCCATGACCTGCCTTTCAAAAGTATATTTGAGTTTAACCATATTATTTGTTGTATCATTTGCTATTTCTCTTTTAGTGGATTAAACTGAAATTGCAAGCAACTTTCTATTGCTTGTTTTAAAAATAACGTGATTTTGGAGATTTTCATTTTCAAATAACCGAAAGTGAGCAGGTGTAATCTGAATAAAGGGAAAAAGGCCATTCTTGAACATGGGGTGAGACAATCTTACTCATCTGCTATAGAACCAGTTCAGATTTAAGTGTAACTTTTGTATGACTGAAGCCTTTAGTGAGAGGTCTAATGCTAATATTTAATAATTTCTGCCCTCTGAATTCATATTCATTACAGTTGAAGTCGGAAGTCTACATACACATAGTATTCTGCCCTTGAGTTGCGTTCCGACTAAGTCTTCAATAAAACTCCCAAGGCGTGACTTTTCTTGAATGAATATATTGAAAATGTTTGTTGTGAAACTACAAAATACAGAAAAGAATATACTTTAGTATTCAATTCACACCGACATACTGTAGCTGTACATTAAACATTTGAAGTTGCATAAATACAAAGCACGCACTAAGGTACCATGCATATGGCATGATGCCAAACCATATAGCTAATTGTTACTCATATGGTAATTGGCTAACTCCTCATTACTCATTAATAATGTACAACCATCTATGTAGAATAACAAAGCATATTACACTAGAAACAGTAACAAAACCACAGTATTGTATATTTTACAATTCGTTTGCATGACGCAAGAGCAAAGTAATACAGCTAACGACATACATGAAAGGCATTGAAATTTGTGTGAGTAAATGCAACCAACCAACATTTATATGTAAGCAACTTTATCAATAACAAGATTATTATCATTAGCTAAATGCTTGAATCGAATTTACAAACAAATATTTTCCAAGGCTGAAGAGTGACAAGAAATATCTACATTGAAAGACCTGCACCGTTTGTAGCTGCTTCTATGCGTGCAGAACAAATTCTCTACTTCCTGTTTGCGTAGTCTTTCTAAGTACCAAAAAGCTCCACTAGGGGGCAAATAACACCATTGAACACAATGAAAATCCAATTTAACCATTGTAATGAAATAATTGGTTACCTTCTAACAGGATGGCAGCACACATAGGTTGGAGTCATTAAAACTTGTTTTTCAACCCACTCCACAAAATTTCTTGTTAACAAACTATAGTTTTGGCAAGTCGGTAAGGACATCTACTTTGTGCCTGACAGAAGTCATTTTTCCAACAATTGTTTACAGACAGATTATTTCAAAAATTATTCACTGTATCACAATTCCAGTGGGCCAGAAGTTTACAGACAGTAAGTTGACTGTGCCTTTAAACAGCTTGGAAAATTCCAGAACATGATGTCATGGGTTTAGAAGCTTCTGATGCGCTAATTGACATCATTTGACTCAATTGGAGGTGTACCTGTGGATATATTTCAAGGCCTACCTTCAAACCCAGTGCCTCTTTTCTTTTGATTTTCCCATGATGTCAAGCAATCAGCCAAGACCTCAGAAAAAAATTGGAGACTTCCACAAGTCTGGTTCATCCCTGGGAGCAATTCCCAAATGCCTGAAGGTACCACATTCATCTGTACAAACAGTAGTATGCAAGTATAAACACCATGGGACCACGCTGCCGTCATACCGCTCAGGAAGGAGACGCATTGTGTTTCCTAGAGATGAACTTACTTTGGTGAGAAAAGTGCAAATCAATCTCAGAACAGCAGCAAAGGACCCTTGTGCTGGAAAAAACACGTACAAAAGTATTTATATCCACAGTAAAACGAGTCCTACATCGTCATAACCTGAAAGGCAAGGAAGGAAGAAGCCACTGCTCCAAAACCGCCATAAAAAAAGCCAGACTACGTTTTGCAACTGCACATGTGGACAAAGATCGTACTTTTTGGAGAAATGTCCTCTGGTCTGATGAAACAAAAATAGAACTGTTTGGCCATCATTATGTTTGTAAGAAAAAGGGGGAGGCTTGCAAGCCGAAGAACACCATCCCAACCATGAAGCACGGGGGTGGCAGCATTATGTTGTGGGGGTGCATTGCTGCAATCCCAAATGGCTCAGTTGCACAACGAATGGTCGTTTTGTTCGATAAAGTCCTTCTTTATGTCCCAAAAATGTCAATTTATTTGGAGCTTTTGATTCAGAAATACACCGGTTCCAACTCGCCTGTAAACTTTGTCCAAACATTTCAAGCAACGTTTCTAATCCAACCTCAGGTACCCTAAAATGTATATAATTGATCACATTTAAGACGGAATAATCTGTTTCCAATACCGAAGAAAAATAACGAGGAGCGTGCACCTGTTCAGGAGCACCAAAAGTCCTTCTGAGTGGCACATGGAAAGAATAGGACTACTTCTTCATTTCTCAAAAGAAAAACGTCAAACAATTTCTAAAGACTGTTGACATCTAGTGGAAGCCATAGGAACTGCAATTTGGGCACTAAAAAATTGGGTTTCCCGTAGAAGATAATTGGAAAATCCAATGACCTCAATTTTTTTTCCCCTGGATGAATTGTCTTCTGGGTTTCACCTGCCAAATCAGTTCTGCTATACTCACAGACAGTATTATTATTCACAGTTTTAGAAACTTTAGTGTTTTCTATCCAATTCTACCGATATATATCGAAGCTAGCATATCCTAGCTTCTGGGCCTGAGTAACAGGCAGTTTACTTTGGGCACGCTTTTCATCCGGACGTCAAAATACTGCCCCCTATCCTTAAGAAGTTTGCAGGAAAAAACACAGTTAACAGTGAGAGGACATTTCTTTTTTTGCTGAGTTTAGTTTGTTGCTAGAAAATCTGCCAATATGACAACCAAATTATCAGTTGCTGAAAACAGCTGGTCAAACTAGTCAGCATATAGCGCCACTTGAGACATGACTACAGTAAGGACTGGAGAAATGCACGTTCATCACTCACCATGTTTGTACATCAGATACTCCCCAAAAATATCTCTCTGCAAAAACAAATCAATTGCTTCCGAACTAGTTAAATTTTTTTCCATTGGACCTGCTTTTGGAATGTATGCAATTTCAGTTGGTGTGCTTGTTGGTTTAGCTTTCTGTTACTTTGTAGCAAGTATGATCTCCATGTATATTGTGTCATTATTGCAAGGTGTCCCGATATCTTTTACAACTGTCCCATTATCTGGTTTTAATGTCCATCAGAAACAAGTATTCAACAGTGCTGTGGTATAAGCATAAATAGCGGTTCTGCTACAGTCTTCTCACTCTACTATTGTTGCACAGGACGCCGCTGAGGGGACGGCTCATACTAATGGCTGGAATGGAGTGAATTGATACCATTCCATTTATGCCGTTCTAGCCATTACTATGCGCTCGTCCTCCCAATTAAAGAGCCACCAGCCACCTGTGCGTGTAGTGCCACATTTGAAAACCAATCTCTGACTTATGTTGCACCAGGGAGTAAACAGGTTTTCTGACGGAATTCCCGGGCGTTCTAGCTAGAACGGTCACAACACAATTGTGACTGCAAGGCTGATATGGGACATGACTTAGTGTCAATGCCAGTAGTTTCAGCCTCTGCCTTGTATTTCAGTTGTCTAGACCGCTGAAAACCCCTAAAGTGGTGTATCAACGCTTCACATTTCTGTGTCTCCCGCTAGTGTTTTATTTTTGAAAACATAAGCAATTCACAAAGTAAGCAGAACAAGGATAATGTCAATCTCCCGATCCCATGAAATGTAAAATGAACAGAAATATTTATGGTCACATAAGCATTAGTCTTTGAATCACAGAAACAGGAGGTAAAAAGGGAGCTGTGTGTGTGTGTGTGTGTGTGTGTGTGTGTGTGTGTGTGTGGGTCAGCAGAGAGGCAACAATCCCCTGATTCCGCATCACTAAAAAACATTGTCAGCGTCTTCGCAACCTAGTTATTCAAAGCCAGAAACAAAACTGTGCACTGTCAGATAGAGAGGAAAGGTAGAGGGAGGGGAGGGAATGCAGAGTTAGCGATAGATGAAGGGAGCGAAGGGAGTGGGTTCCTGTTGGCTTTTAATTAGCTCTTATTTTTCATCAATCCCAGCAGAGTCATTGGTTGCGTCTCATATAGCACCATTTCCCCTAAATAGTGTACTACAATCGACCACAGCCCTATAGTTCCTGGTCAAATGTAGTGCACTACAGATGGAATAGAGTGCCATTTAGGACGCAATCGCTATTTATGAGTTTGATCTTTGGGAAGTTTTCCTGGTGCCAACAAGCCAACGTTTTCTTTGTGACATTACTGACATACGTAGTGGTTGCTGTTTGGGTGGGTACAGTTGCTATGTCGTACCTTAGAATTACTGGAATACAAGTTCATCAAAGAGGGAGTGGTGAAATCTGTAGATTAAAAAAATAGCAATGGCACATGTGATGTCAGATGCCATTCCATAGACACGGCACTGACAGCAGGGATAGTTGTAATATTAAAAAACAGCTCAGCAGGTTTTTGCAGTCTTGTGGCACGCAGAAGACCTGGGTTCAAACCATGCATTTGTTTCACCTGTCTTTGTGCTTGTTTCCACCCCCTGCTATCCTGCCTTCCTTTTTTTCAAGTTCTGTTTCCTAGTTTTCCCAGTTCTGACTATTCTGCCTGCCTTGACACTGAGCCTGCTTGCCACCCTGTACCTGCTGGCTCTGACCTGATCATGAATCCCTGCCTGTTCTCGACCTGCCCTTTGCCTGCCCCGTGTTTTCAATAAATCATCTGAGAGCTGTACTATCTGCCTCCTGTGTCTGCATCTGGGTAATATCCTGAGTTGTGATAGAATTTGTTTATTTGTAGGGACATGTTAAGTAGGATTGGTATGAATGAAGGAGAGTGGTAGTATAGCAGTTGTGCACCCATAGCAGCCATTATTGTAGGTTGAGGCAGAAGTAAGGAAGAGTTTGATTTTGAGTATTTGGTATGGCAATAGTTTGTTATGGAGATTTGTTGTAGTAGCACAAGCAATGTTAGTAGTAGCAGATGTACTTTTAGGGAGACATTTCCTGACTGCCCTTGCAGCGTTCCATTTTCCAAATTTACCAATAACTATTGACATTTAATACATGGAAAATAGATTTGAAATAGGCCTACTGTAGATAGCATATCACACATTTCAGTGTGGCATCATCACCTTCTCAAGGTTATTCCACTATGGTCAATAATATGAATTACAGTGGCTTGCAAAAGTATTCACCCCCTTGTAATTTTTCCTATTTTGTTCCCTTACAACTTGATATTAAAATATATTTTTTGTATCATTTGATTTACACAACATGGCTACCACATTACTGAAATAAGACAAAAAAAAAACTGAACTTGAGCGTGCAGAACTATTCCCCCCCAGGGACAGGTCAGGTCAGGTCAGGTGCCAGGGACAGGTCTTGTGGTCGTGCTGCCACTCCTACAACATATACCTCTGGAGGCAGAAGTTCAATTCCCTGTTCTGCCACTCATCTACATCTCTATCATAAAGCTGTCCAAAAAAACATTGACAACCATTAAAAATATATATTCAAAGAGTTCTGTGTGGTTATACGGTCAGAAAATGATACACCTCAGCAACAGGTATGTTTTTTAAAGTTTAACCTAAACTGGCATAATGCCCACACCATCATTGGCATTATTTGGACTCAATAATGAATAGAAGGGTGACGTGAAAAGATCATGAGAAAATATTTTGACCAAACCAATTGTCTTGAATCAGATTAACATATGCGAGCGGGCCTTGCATAATTGAACGTCCAGACAGATAAGGCAAGGCAATGGGAAATATTAATGATATTTTGCCCTTCTTGGATCGGTGTCCAGCTAGCGGGGACAACTTCCGGTGAAACTGGAGGGCGCATAATTCAAATAAATAACCATAAATATTATGGATTTGAAAGATATAGGTACATATAAGTGTTTTATATCGGCTAAAAGCTTAAATTCTTGTAAATCTAACTGCACTGTCCGATTTAAAGTAGCTATTACATTGAAAACATGCCGTGCGAAACATTCGCAATTGAGGACTGCGCCCCACATTACAATATTTTTCCACCGGCACAGGTTTTATACATTCACATATAAAGATTAAATATTCACTTACTTTTTGAAAATTTTCCACCGATTTGTCATCCAATGGGTCCCAGCTATAACATGTAGTATCATTTTGTTAGATAAAATCCTTCTTTGTAGGATAGGGTGGCAGGTAGCCTAGTGGTTAGAGTGTATGACAAGTAACTGAAAAGTTGCAAGATCGAATCCCCGAGCTGACAAGGTAAAAATCTGTCATTCTGCCCGAGCAAGGCAGTTAACCCACTGTTCCTAGGCCGTTGTTGAAAATAAGAATTAATTCTTAACTGACTTGCCTAGTAAAATCAAGGTTAAAAAAATCTATATCCCAAAAAGTCAGTTTAGTTGGCACCAACTGATTTGATTTGAGTAATGAACTGGGGGGCGGCAGTGCAGCCTAGTGGTTCGAGCATTGGACTAGTAACCGAAAGGTTGCAAGTTCAAATCCCCAAGCTGACAAGGTACAAAATCTGTCGTTCTGCCCCTGAGCAGGCAGCTAACCCACTGCTCCTAGGCCGTCATTGAAAATAAGAATTTGTTCTTAACTGACTTGCCTAGTAAAATAAAGGTAAAAAAAAAAAAACTTGCAGAGAAAGGAATCCGAAAACCTTCCCCTAAACTTTTTTGTGGAAATGGAGAAAAATGGCACCTAGCCCTAACACAGAACCCAAACCGGCTGCGCTCTTGCACTATCGTGAGCTATCGTGCATACATTTATTTTGCCCCCACCACACCAAACACGATCACGATATGCAGGTTAAAATATCAAAACAAACTCTGAACAAATGACATCAATTTGGGGACAGGTCGAAAAGCATTAAACATGTATGACAATTTAGCTAGTTAGCTTGCACTTGCTAGCTTAAGTTAATTTGTCCTATTTAGCTATCTTGCTCTTGCGAGCTAATTTGTCCTGGGATATAAACATTGAGTTGTTATTTTACCTGAAATGCACAAGGACCTCTACTCCGACAATTAATCCACACATAAAACGGCCAACCGAATCGTTTCTAATCATCTCTCCTCCTTCCAGGCTTTTTCATCATTTAATTTATATGGTGATCGCATCTAAACTTTAATTGTATTACCACGACTACAGGCAAAACAGTTCGTCTTTCAATCACCCACGTGGGTATAACCAATGAGTAGATGGCACATGGGTACCTGCTTCTATAAACCAATGAGGAGATGGGAGAGGCAGGACTTGCAGAGCGATCTGCGTCAGAAATAGGAATGAGTTCTATTTTAGCCCTTGGCGTCGCAGACACTCATTGGCGTGCGCGAGCAGTGTGGGTGCAATAATTAAATAACATGGATTTCTACATTTATTTAACGACCCTCGCGCACGCGATGTGGCCAGTCAGCATGTAAGAAGTACCCACTTTTGAAAAACACATTTAACACGAGCTTGGCCATTGCTGGTCTGAATTTGGGTTATGAGGGATATGAGTGTGGCATGAGTAAGCTACAGATCCCACTGTACTTTCTACCTCCCCACACAAACTGAGAGTTGATGCCACTCACACTTGCATACACAGCGAACTCCTAGTGCATGCTAGCACATCTGGCTAGAAATGAAATGCAATGATGGAGAATGACTGAGTCATGCTTCAGTTGGCAGTTGGAAAACAAACCACATTGAATTACAATTTACAAGGGCTATAATTATCTTGTTTTGTGGTTGATATTCAATAAATGATTTAGTCATAGAAATGTATAGTTTTTAACATAATCTGTACCTTATCTGGAAATTCATTTGAAATCATATTTACCACACTTTTTAATTTTTTTATTTATTTTTTTACCTTTATTAACTAGGCAAGTTAGTTAAAAACAAATTCTTATTTTCTATGATGGCCTAGGAACGGTGGGTTAACTGCCTGTTCAGGGGCAGAACGACATATCTGTACCTTGTCAGCTCAGGGATTTGAACTTGCAACCTTCCAGTTACAAGTCAAACTCTCTAACCACTAGGCTACCCTGCCCCAACCCACCCCAGTTAAGAAGGTACAATATAAATCTAAACACAAAGTAGGACTGACAAACTATGAGGTGAATGAAATATATTAATTGCAGCAGGTCTTTCATCAGCCAATTGTAGTTTAAAGTTGGACATAGCCATACTGATTAAAAATCAAATTTAATGGCATGAATTGGTATTCTGAATCTCAGCCAAGGTTGTAGAGTCTAAAATGACCTGCTCTGATATGTAGACCGTTTGAAAAGTTTAGACAATTTTCAGTTCTTTGTTTCATTCCAGGTTAGAGACAGAGAATGACCTTGACGGATACATGACTAAAGAAGACTAGAAATGCTCACATGAATGCTTGTGCACACATACACACACACACACACACTGGAAAGTAAAACACAATAACCTATGTACACACTTCCACACATTATGCATGCACCCAACTGAATTCATAAAATACACATACATTTTCCTTTGGCATACACACACGCACTTCCTATGACACACAATTTAATTCCTATATATGGCACATACAGTATCTTCAAGTACATTTTCACAGGCATACAAAGTCAATGACACAGACACATTCCCACAGGTAATCCTGCAGGCTTTGAGGTGACAGTTGTTCTTCACGCTGTCCCTCTCCAACAGAGAGCTTTGTTGTTAGCCAGGGGGTTAGCCCGCTAGCAAGGCCACTCTGTACCGCACTTTCTCTCAGATCTCTCTGAGGTCACAACAAGACAGGCATATCCTCGGGCAGTTTCACCTGAAGGCCCCCTCCGCATAGTCTAGCCCACACAGAGCCAAGCCTCCAGCATCCCTACCACATTGTGTTTGTGCTTCAGAATATCAGTTGCATCAGGGCATCACTTGAGGCTGGGAACTATTTGCCTTTGCTCCAAGTTGACATGAATAGGGGGTGTTGAAGCACAAAGTGTGTCTAAAAAGTTTGAGTCAGCTGTAAGTTTCCCTAAGGCAGAGAATGGGAAGGCTGTACTCAACAAATAGAGCACAATGAGAGAGAGCGCAAGAGAGAGAGAGCACAACAAACAAAGGTTGTGCTCCTCTGCTCAGTTGCTGACGCATGCCAGATCTTACAAAGCCTTGATAGGTATTTTATGTATCAGCTGACCACATCATATGTTATATAAAGGCGTGGCATGCAACCATTGGTTGATGAGCGCAGCGTCTGAGAAGGGGACGCGATCATAGGCTTTCCAAACATTGGGCCGGCAGCCTAATTCAAGATGGAACCTATGGGTTGGACACACCTCCAAAGACACCCGTACCTGCAGCCTGAATCTGGTGTTTGGAGGATATTGGCATAGGCTAATATATCCTCCAAACACCAGCTTTGAGGGCATTATCACTTTTATACAATGGGTTACCAACATATTCAAATAATGATTTCCATATTTTCATTAAAAATGTTATTTTGATTAATTTGTTCATACCATTTAATCCTTCTACAAGATATATGTCAGGATTTGGCCAGGGTTGTTCCGGGTTTTGGTCACTAGATGCCCCCATTGTGCTTTTTGACCTTATGTTTTTTCCCTTGTTCCCCATTATTATTTGCACCTGTACCTCGTTTCCCCTGATTGTATTTAAACCCTTAGTTTCCCTCAGTTCTGTGCTCTGTGTTTGTATGTTAGCACCCAGCCCTAGTGTTCTGTGTTTTCTTGTCGATTCCGGTGGATGCTCTTGTGGAATTCTGTTTTTGTTTTTGAGTATCTTCTGAGGCTTTTTTGTGCTATTCCTACCACCTTTTGGATTTGCCATTTTTGTATTTAAGGACTTCTCCTTTTTTACTTTATTAAATACACCGTCTTAAGTACTGCTGTGTCTGCCTCATCTTCTGGGTTCTGCTGACTATTCGTGGCTCAGTTGGTTAAGTGACTGTTTCTCACTCCGGAGACCCAGGTTCGTAACCGGGTCCTGACAATATAGTCCCAACACAAATCTAGGGTTGCTACCCAAGCCAACTGGTCGTTCATTCTATCGGTTCGGTTGCCAGAGACGTTACCCAGTCATTCAGTCTGTTTGTTCTGTATCTATGGACGTGACATTGTCGTTCGTTCTAAATGTTCCATTGTCGTACTAGCTGGTAACGTTCTTATCCCTTGCTTGCTAGCTAGCCAACTACGGCTAACTTACAGTCAAGTCCAAAAGTGCAGCCAGAATAACAGCAATGTTGCTGCTTTAGCAATTGTTATAGCTGTTTTCTAGTGACATTTATTTGGATACATTAATAAAAAGGGGGCAGCATCATGTTGTGGGGGTGCTTTGCTGCAGGATGGACTGGTGGACTTCACAAAATAGATGGCATCATGAGCAAGGAAAAGTACGTGGATATATTGAAGCAACATCTCAAGACATCAGTTAAACCTTGGTCGCAAATGGGACTTCCAAATGGACAATGATCCCAAGCATACTTGCAAAGTTGTGGAAAAATGGCTTAAGGACAACAAAGTCAAGGTATTGGAGTGGCCATCACAAAGCCGTGACCTCAATCCTTTAGAAAATGTGTGGGCAGAACTGAACAAGGAGGCCTACAAACCCGACTCAGTTACACCAGCTCTGTCACGAGGAATGGGCCAAAATTCACCCAACTTATTGTGGGAAGCTTGTGGAAGGCTACCCAAAATGTTTGACCCAAGATAAACAATTTAAAGGGAATGCTACCAAATACTATTTGAGTGTATGTAAACTTCTGGCCCACTTGGAACGTGATGAAAGAAATACAAGCTGATATAAATCATTCTCTCTGCTATTATTCTGACATTTCACATTAAAATAAAATGGCGATCCTAACTGACCTAAGATAGGGAATTTTTACTAGGATTAAATGTCAGGAACTGTGAAAAACTGAGTTTCAATGTATTTGGCTGAGGTGTATGTAAACTTCCGACTTCAATTGTATATCCATAAAAATGATGCCAGCTGATTCATGATTTCGACTAGCTGAGAAACGCTGCCTACCTGTATGTCTCGCCCCGACTCCCAACACGTTCATTACTATGGGACAGCTGAAGATCAAATTGTAATATAGAAACAATGTTGCAAATGTTGGAGAGACAGACAGCAAGGTTTATAAAAATCTCTGCTGTTAAAAACAAAATGTTAGTCTAAAAGAAATGTGATATAATGTCTAAATGCTTTTTATAGTGGAGATCAAGTTTACACATTTCTTGGTTGGGCTGAGACAGTGAATTGCACAGTCAGATGGAACAGAGTAAATAGGCATTTTAATGTCATAGATTTAGCCGGTGGTAATTTATGGAGTAGACATCAGCTGGAATGTGGTATTAACCGATCAGCATTCAGAATTCGACCCACCAGTTATACTTTTTTTTATTGTCACATGCTTTGTAAACAACAGGTGTAGACTAACATTTATAATAATAATATTAGTCAAAAAAGTTGTAACAGGAGGAATACATACACAAGACACCGGGCTCTGACAATCTAGATGGAAAATTACTGAGGATAATAGCAAACAATAATGCCACTCCTATTTGCCACATCTTCAATTTAAGCCTACTAGAAAGTGTGTGCACTCAGGCCTGGAGGGAAGCTAAAGTCATTCCGCTACCCAAGAATTGTAAAGCCCCCTTTACTGGCTCAAATAACCAACCAATCAGTCTGTTACCAACCCTTAGCAAACTTCTGGAAAAAAATGTGTTTGACCAGATACAATGCTATTTCACAGTAAACAAATTGACAACAGACTTTCAGCACGGGTATAGGGAAGGACAGTCAACAAGCACGGCACTTACACAAATTACTGATGATTGGCTGAGAGAAATTGATGATAAAATAACTGTAGGCCTGTCTTGTTAGACTTCAGTGCAGCTTTTGACATTATCGATCATAGTATGCTGCTGGAAAAACATGTTATGGCTTTACACCCCCTGCGATAATGTGGATAAAGAGTTACTTGTCTAAAAGAACACAAAGGGTGTTCTTTAATGGAAGCCGCTCAAACATAATCCAGGTAGAAGCAGGAATTCCCCAGGGTAGCTGTTTAGGCCCATTGAAGCGTGATTCATCAGAGAGCGTGCTCCAGAGTGCAACAGCTATAAAATAACTACCGTGGTAGGTTGTGTGGGTTTTGACACTCTTATATAAGTGTCATAACCAGCCATTAAATAACTACTGTGGTAGGTTGTGTGGGTTTCGACACTGTTATGCAGGCGTCATGACCAGCCATAATATAACACTATGTCAGCTGTTATGACATGGTTATCAAGTAAAGTGTTACCCAGTTTTGTTATATATCAGTCTTCTGTGATGTATATAAAGTGTTATGTTGGGATGCAAACAAAAAATGTAATACATTTCAACTCTATATCTGACATGGTACATGTGTATTATTTTTTAAGCCCACAACCATGTGTGTGAGGTGTATACTTTTGTTTCAAAGACTACCAAGAATCACGTTTTGTGACCCTGATTTAGCCCACTGCAGTAAAAGGTTAAAGACGTCTGCATCATTTAGAGAAAGTCTTCATGTCAATCTGGCCTCGAAAATCGCATAAGCATTATGTTCACACAACATGAAAACTGACGCGAAAAAGCTATTACACTACAGCATTCATTCATCACACTTCAATCAACCCCACCCAGCCACACAGATTAAGCACTGCTGCAAAGCTTAATGATGAACAGGCGTAAGTCAGTCAGATACTTTGAGCTTGTCTGGGGCCCCAGAGAGCCATGGGGCTCCATGTGGTGGCGCCCGCTCTCAGTCGGGGCTGTAAATCACACGGCATGCATACTTCGCCTCCAGACCGCCAAGACAAGACGAGGGGGGTGGGGAGGAATGAGTATGACCAAAGAGACTCACACTAGGACATCCGTGTCCGCGGTTTGGGCTAAGCCGCTTTTGGACCGAAGCTTTGACGCCATTTTCAAAGCAGTGGCCTGCGCCCAATAGACGCTAAGCCTAGCGTTTGAGCCGGGAAGCAAGGCAGGCAAGCACTGGGTATAACGAAAAGGGAGGAGGTACAGAGGAAGAGTGAAAGAGAGCAAGAGACAGAGAGAGAGAGATGGGATAGAGAGAGAGAGAGGGGGGGAGAAAGAGAGAAAGATAACAACACTGCTTCCATGAGCCATGGGGCAGCTGGGAGCTGGAGGAGTGTGAGACATTGAGCCGCTCAAACACACACATAGACACACACGCAACGCACACACACCATTTAGCCCCCCGGGCCAAAACTCCCTTGCGTGAATAATTGTATTTCAAATCCATGTGTTTGCATTCACTTTGTGTATGGCCTGGGAAAATTTGCAACAGCTTTCTCTCTCCTTCTTTCTCTCTGTTTTCTTGCTCTGTCTCTCTCACTTGTATTTGCTCTATCACAGACTGTACAGTATCTCTCTCAGATGCTGATGAGAATGGAAAATGGGCCTGCTCTCTCTTTGGTAAACAGGGGAGAACCTGACTTCCTCTGACTCTGTGTCTCTATCCTTGTATCTCTCTCTGTCACCCTCTCCAACTTTCTAGGTTAGGGCAACAAAGAGGTCCATGCTTTTACTACAGCTCCCTTTCCCTTTCTCCCTTCCTCTAGGGAGGATATCACCATCGACATGTCACGGTTGAAGGCCAATGCACACCAAATGGGGGGATAAAACAGATGACTTCATTGACATTGTTGTAGACATTCCAACTGCTTGTGTCCTTTTCTTATGAAAGAAGGGAATGACGAGCAGCCAAAAATAAGAAATACCTAAGCTCTATAAATTGCTCCTCAATATAAAATATCCTTTAGGTTCTATCCAATGCACAGCAATGTAGCGAACCAATGCCTGTAGAGGAAGTGGAGGAACGGTTCCGTTTGTGGTCTCTATTCATTAAGAAATTAATTGCAAGTGAATGCATAAACAACGACAAGGGGAGGTCTCTGTCACAAGCTAACGTCCTTCGAATAAAGGGATTGGACACTCATATAAATAAAAAAATATGTCATCCATCCAAGTTGGCCACTACGGTGGCCTGGAGGCTCACTTGTCGTTCTAAATGCCTTTTAAGAAGATTAATCGATTTGATCTCTCTAATTGCAACCATTCCTACCTTCACCCATAATAAGACCCATTAGACAGTGAGGTTTATTTACGATCAACTCAGCGTGTGGATGCTAATATGATCAGCTAATGTGATTTGTCATAAACATGGTAAGACTTGATTTGGAGACATCTAGTTTGATAAAACTTCTGCATATAACTCAATATGGATTAATTAAGATTGTCTTGTGATTTCTTCATTCTAAAAATCAGAATTCCCATGCATTTGAATTAGCATCAGTTGTAATTAAGATTTAGAATTGTATGATATTAGGTGGGTCTCGGAAAAAAATAGTCAGGTAATTTTTTTTTTAACCTTTATTTAACCAGGCAAGTCAGTTAAGAACAAATTCTTATTTTCAATGACGGCCTGGGAACAGTGGGTTAACTGCCTGTTCAAGGGCAGAACGACAGATTTGTACCTTGTCAGCTCTGGGGTTTGAACTCACAACCTTGCGGTTACTAGTCCAACGCTCTACCCACTAGGCTACCCTTGGAACAGTTTTTGCCCTCGAGGCCAGAACTCCACAGCCCAACATGTGCCCTCTCAAAACTGCTGCCAATTACACGAAAACTCCCTCACCTCTCTTTTGTTCTCTTTCTTTCTTATTTTCTAACTCTCTAGTTTATTGTGGCAGTGAAATATGTGGCAAATTGCTGCTAACATTGTTTGTGAGTATAATAGTGATGTTACTAGAATGTACATGTAGAACACATGGCTATGCTCCGTAGTCCATACTGGCATCCAACTTAATGAAGCAATTAATTGTATTTGGCATGCATCCTAAGTGATATAATACTGTGGAAATTGGAACAGAGTGTTAGGATTGTGTATTGGAGGCGAAGTTAGGTGCAGGAGAGCAGAGTGTAGTGAACAAAAATGACAGCACAAAGTAACATAATTACAAAAATAATGTGCGTAACAATATCCACAATATCAAAATACATGTAACACAAAACAATCCTACATGAAGACATGATGGGGATCAGACGAATAAATACATATGAATTGATTGGGGAATGAAAACCAGGTGTGCAGGGAACAGGACAAAACAAATGGATACATGAAAAATGGAGCGGCGTGTCATAGCTGAATCAGAATTCGTTAGGTAACATTGATAAATGTTTTTTTACTTACTTTATTTACTTTCATAATATGCTTATGTGAGATTACTTGTCATTAGGATATCTTCTTTTGGACTATACTGTTGGCAGTTGCATTTTCCTCTCTCTTCTCTAGGGAAAAGTCACTTGGGGCCCAGAGAGTTGGAGAGATCAGGCTTTGTCTTTTACATGTCTGGTAATAGGCAGAATATCAGAAAGGGAGAAGTCAGGTTTGAACATTGTCTTCATAATGAATATATCTGTGAAACCATGTGAAGGGCTCCACAACGTCTGTACTCCAGTCACTTCCTCCTTTTCGCATTTGGGGGGCGGAGTATGGCAGTGTCTGGAACCATTGTATGTCCCCTCTGATGTTGAAACTTATCTTTCATAGTATATGACCTAGAGGCTCACTCCATTCAGGGAGCTTGTCCAGGGGTGGGTTGTATTTTTATTTACCTTTATTTAACTAGGCAAGTCAGTTAAGAACAAATTCTCATTTTCAATGACGGCCTATGAACAGTGGGTTGACTGCCTTGTTCAGGGGCAGAAAGACAGATTTGTACCTTGTCAGCTTGGGGATTTGAACTTGCAACCTTCCGGTTACTAGTCCAACACTCTAACTAGAATTGACAATTGACTAACTAGAATTGACAATTGATACATGCCATTGGATGAGGTAATGTTTTGGTAATAGGAAGTACCAAGTACGAGAAGTAGAACCTTGTCTTAGAGAGCAAACTGAACGATAATTTATAGCTAATGCTATCTGGCTATGGGATACTCCTCTCTCAAGTAAAAGGCCCTTTGTGCAGTTTTCCTAAGACCTGTGGTTTGTTATGTCATCTCAATTGCCATAATGTTGACACTCTCAGAATTGATTTTTAGACACTGAATTGATCTGAGAGTCACAGGGCTATGGTGAAGCTCATATTATTAAAATATGAAGTTTAAAGTATAACTCTGACTTGTGTGTGGTTTGTAAACTCTCCTTTCACTTAGTAATACAGGAAATGTCCACGACAGGCGATGGCTAGAAAGCCGGTGACGTCGACCACCGAGGAGCCAACTTCGGTGGAAGTCGTGACACAGAGCCTATGTGTATACAAAAAAAAGAAAACAGAATGGTGCCGGAGGAGATGGCTGCCATTTTACGGGCTTAACAATTTTGTTATTGTGTGTGATTTTGAAGTTATTTGTAACTTATTTTGTACATAATGTTTCTGCCACCATCTCTTATGATTGAAAATAGCTTCTGGATATCAGGACAGCGATTACACACCTCATACTGCATGAAGATTTTTTTCTTTAGAGTCGGACGGGAAGGATTTACCTCAGACACCCGACAAGGCCAACATCCCCATCATTCGCATGAGAAAGCGACAGAGATATTGGGGACGTAAACTATCGGTCAAAAGTTTTAGAACACCTACTCATTCAAGGGTTTTTCATTATTAATACTATTTCCTACAATGTAGAATAATAGTGAAGACATCAACACTGGATCATGGATCATGTAATCATGTAGTATGTTGGGTCATTGTCCTGTTGAAAAACAATTGATAGTTCCACTAAGTCCAAACCAGATGTGATGGCGTATCGCTGCAGAATGTAGTGTTAGCCATGTTAGTTAAGTGTGCCTTGAATTCTAAATAAATCACAGACAGTGTCACCAGCAAAGCACACCCACACCACAAAACCTCTTCCTCCGTGCTTTACGGTGGGAAATACAAATGCGGAAATCATCCGATCACCCACACGTGTCCCAAAAGTCACGGCGGTTGGAAGCAGAAATGTCCCATTTGGACTCCGGACCAAAGGACAAATGTCCAAAGGGCTAATGTCCATTGCTCGTGTTTATTGGCCCAAGTAAGTCTCCTCTTCTTATTGGTGTCCTTTAGTAGTGGTTTCGTTGCACAATTCGACCATGAAGGCCTGATTCACACTCTCCTCTCCTCTGAGCAGTTGATGTTGACATGTGTCTGTTACTTGAACTCTGTGAAGCATTTATTTGGGCTGCAATTTCTGAGGCAGGTAACTCCAATGAACTTATCCTCTGCAGCAGAGGTAACTCTGGGTCTTCCATTCCTGTTTTGATCCTCATGAGAGCCAGTTTCATTTTAGCGCTTGATGGTTATTGCAACTACACTTGAAGAAACTTTCACATTTCTTGACATTTTTCTTAATGTAATGATGGACTGTCATTTCTCTTTGCCTATTTGAGCTGTTCGTGCCAAAGTATGGACTCTGTCTTTTACCAAATAGGGCTATCATTTGTATACCACCCCTACCTTGTCACAACACAACTGATTGGCTCAAACGCAATAAGAAATTACACAAATGAACTTTTAATTAACAAGGCACACCTGTTAATTGAAATGCCTTCCAGGGTTTACCTCAGGAAGCTGTTTGAGAGAATGCCAATAGTGTGCAAAGCTGTCATCAAGGCAAGAATCTCAAATATAAAATATATTTTGATTTGTTAAACACTTTTTTGGTTACTACATGATTCCATATATGTTATTTCATAGTTTTTATATTTTTACTGTTATTCTACAATGTAGTTAATAGTAAAAATAAAGAAAAATCCTTGAATGAGTAGGTGTTCTAAAACTTTTGACCGATAGTGTATGTTGCGTTGCCTTGTAAGGATCCTGCGGCGAGTAACCTGCCTCTACCAGCCGTCCTATTAGCCAATGTACAGTGTACATTGGATAACAAAATAGGTGAGCTACAACCACGAATAGCCTACCAATGGAACATTAAAAACTGTAATATCTTATGTCTGAGTCGTGGCTGAACGACGACATTGATAAAATACAGCTGGCGGGGTTTATGCTGCATCGGCAAGATAGAATAGCTGCCTCCGGGAAGACAAGAGGTGGCGGTCTGTGTATATTTGTAAACACAGCTGGTGCACGAAATCTAATATTAAGGAAGTCTCAAGGTTTTGTTCACCTGAGGTAGAGTATCTCATGATAAGCTGTAGACCACAATATTTACCAAGAGACTTTCATCTATATTTTTCATAGCTGCCTATATACCACCACAAACCGATGCTGGCACTAAGTCCGCACTCAATGAGCTGTATAAGGCCATAAGCAAACATGAAAACTGTAATCCAGAGGCGGCACTCCTAGTGCCGGGGCCTTTAATGCAGGGAAACTTAAATCCATTTTCCCTAATTTCTACCAGGATGTTAAATGTGCAACCAGCGGGTAAAAATCTCTGGACCACCTACTCCACACACGGAGACACTTTGGACACGTAATAAGCTCTCCCTCGCCCTCCATTTGACAAATCCGATCATAATTCTATCCTCCTGATTCCTGCTTACAAGCCAAAACTAAAGCAGGAAGCACCAGAGACTCGGTCAATAAAGAAATGTCAGATGAAGCCGATGCTAAGCTACCGAACTGTTTTGCTAGCACAGACAGGAATATGTTCTGGTATTCTTCCGATGGCATTGAGGAGTACACCACATCAGTCACTGGTTTCATCAATAAATGAATTTATGACGTTGTCCCCACAGTGACTGTAGGTACATACACCAAACAGAAGTCATGGATTACAGGCAACATCCGCACTGAGCTAAAGTGTAGAGCTGCTGCTTTCAAGGAGCGGGACTCTAACCCATACGCTGAGAGGAATTCTCGCTATGCCCTTAGACGAACCATCAAACAGGCAAACCTTCAATAGAGAACTAAGATTCAATCGTACTACATTGGCTCCGATGCTCGTTGGATATAGCAGTGCTTGCAAACTATTACAGACTACAAAGGGAAGCACAACCACGAGCTGCCCAGTGACACAAGAATACCAGACCAGCTAAATGACCTCTGTGCTCGCTTCGAGGCAAGTAACATTGAAACATGCATGAGAGCATCAGCTGTTCCAGATGACTGTGTGATCAAGCTCTCTGCAGCCGATGTAAGTAAAACCTTTAAATAGGTCAACATAGGTCAACATTCACAAGGCCGCAAGGACAGACGGATTACCAGTACATGTACTCCAACCAACTGGCAAGTGTCTTCACTGACATTTTCAAACTCTCTATGAGCTTATAGGGTGGAGGTTAGAGATCTGGCCGTGTGGTGCCAGGATAACAACCTCTCCCTCAACATGATGAAGACAAAGGAGATGGTTGTGGACTACAGGAAAAGGAGGACCGAGCACGCCCTCGGTCACGACAAAGCTTATTTCCCCTCAGGAGACTGAAAAGATTTGGCATGGGTCCTCACATCCTCAAAAGGTTCTACAGCTGCACCATCAAGAGCATCCTGATGGGTTGCATCACTGTCTGGTGCCACCCTAGTCATAGACTGTTCTCTATGCTACCACACGGCAAGCGGTACCGGAGCGCCGCGTCTAGGTCCAACAGGTCATAATCTATGCATAGTCACTTTAATTCTGCCTACATGTACATATTAACTCAATTACCTCAACTTACCTGTGCACATTGACTCTGTACCTCGTACTACCTGTATATAGCCTCGCTACTGTACTTTTACTGCTGCTCTTTAATTATTTGTTAATTTTATTTCTTACACATGTATTTTTTACCTAACACTTATTTTTCTTAAAAGTGCATTGCCAGTTAAGGGTTTGTAAGCAAGCATTTTGTGTTTGGTGCAAGTGACAAATAAAATTTGATTTGAAATAGGGTCATTCCGTTTGATTTCAATCCCTTTTTGAACTCACTCCTTTTGATTTGAACATAACTTTCCATACATATTTGAGCATGGTAGAAGTGGTCAGAAAGTTACTTTTTGGACATGAATGCCAAAACATTCAGGAGATAATGGTGCCCAAAGTTTACCCCACCATACCATAAGACATCCATGTCTTCTTACTCATTAGAAAAGATGATTGGTTGAGCTTAATTCAACATTACGTCATTTCTTCATCTTTAACGTCAATTATCTCATTTTCTGACCCTATTTGACATAATCTGAGGTGTTTGTGTTTTGTCCGGCATCGGATGACAAACAGCATGCTGTTTAATACGTCTGGGGTAGAGGTCTGTTTAAGTGCGTGTTTCATACTAACACTGCCAAAGGTGTGTACTTTAACAAAATACATATATTGTACGTGTGTGTGTGTGTGTGTGTGTGTGTGTGTGTGTGTGTGTGTGTGTGTGTGTGTGTGCGTGTTTATGTGTGTGAGAGAGAGAAATACAACATGTTCACATACACATTCCCCTTCCTTCCTTACCACTTCCTTGGCCTACACTAACCTACACCAGCAGCAGCAGTAGTTGTAGGAGGTGACAGTGAGTGTTCAACGAGTATAATGTTGGAGTATTGACTCATCTCTAAGCTTTTTTCTTGCCGCGGCACCACAGCTGCCTACTCACCGCCTGGGACACTAGAGAACCACATTCTACATCAGTGGAGTAAGAAATGGGGAAGAAGGCCTCATTGTAATGGCTGGGAATGTAATGAATGGAACAGAAAAAAACATGCAAAGACTGAATGCAAAGTGGTGCATTCATAAATGTTTTTAAAAAATGATCCTACTTCAAAAAAGAAAAATGTAATTCATTTGAATACATTTCATGCTGTTCCCTTCATTCCATTCAAGCCATTCAATTCCAAGTGCCCGTACTCCTGATTTCGCCCTGTGTCAGCTGAAGTCCATCTCAGCACTGCTGTACTCCATACAGAGCATGTATGACCCACCTCAAAATGTCTTACTATAAACTCATAATGATTCTGAATATATTTCAGCAATTTAGAGTCAGTTTTAAACTTGTTACATAAAGAGATATATGAACTAATAGCCTACACATGTTACTTAATACTTACTTAAGACCACACATGCCATTGTATGTGAACTGCAGACCAACATGACTACAATAGATGAGAGTTCAGCGCGAACCCACACAGTATCAGAGCTAGATTGTGTTCACTGCAATGGGTCATTAGGGAACGAACTGGTCTTTTTGGACAAATCATTTGGCTCCCTGAATAGCATACTGTTACTATTGCTTTTGAGCTCAAGACCATGATAATCTGCAATTTTAAAAACATTCTCTGAATATGGCAATTCCTCACTGCAGGACAATATAAAGTGAGGAGGGAGCATCATTCCGGTCCAAGCGCATTTTTGTAGTGCATAAAATACATTCTGGTAGCACTTTATAATTACTCCACGTAATAACACATTTCTAATGGATTATTAGTTTATTGATAATTTCTTAATCATTACTCCCACATTTGTAAATGTTAGTGACCTAGTTATTCACACATTTCTAATCAACATTAGTGTTACATTTTTTAATAAGCATCTAATAACGATTCATAAGATCCTTCATAAGATGTTTAATATATGACTTTATGAAACGATTTAGTTGGTTAATCAACTGGTTAATTAATAATATGAATAGGTGTGCAGCCATTATCAAGATATGTTTTGACACTGTACCCAGTGTGCTAGCTGGAGTGATTTTGAAGCCCGTGAAAAAGGATATAGGAACTTCCATGCAAAGCTGGTCATTGTTTATGCAGCATCAGGGTATCTCTGGCTTTTAAAATTAGCATGAAAAGCAATGATATATTCATAATAATCATAAAATGTACATGCTTGAAAGGATACGAGGCTGTAATGATATAGTGGATTTAAAAACAAAGATTGGTGTATGGCGGAGACTGCATCATATCCCGGCTTCTATATCGATGATAGCTGGGAGAATTTAAATTAAAAAATAAATAACATTATTTCACCCTTATTTAGCCAGGTAGGCAAGTTGAGAACAAGTTCTCATTTACAACTGCGACCTGGCCAAGAATAAAGCAAAGCAGTTCGATACGTACAACAACACAAAGTTACACATGGAATAAACAAAACATACAGTCAATAATACAGTTGAAGAAAATCTATATACAGTGTGTGCAAATGAGGTAAGAAAAGGGAGGTATAAGGCAATAAATAGGCCATGGTGGTGAAGTAATTACAATATACCAATTAGACACTAGAGTGATTGATGTGCAGAAGATGAATGTGCAAGTAGTAATACAGTGGTGCAAAAGAGAAAGATAAATAAATAAATACAGTATGGGGATGAGGTAGTTGGATGGGCTATTTACAGGTGCAATGATCTGTGAGCTGCTCAGACAGCTGGTGCTTAAAGCTAGTGAGGGAGGTAAGAGTCTCCAGCTTCAGTGATTTTTGCAATTAATTCCAGTCATTGGCTGGAACTGGAAAGAAAGGCGGCCAAAGGGGAAATTGGCTTTGGGGGTGACCAGAGAGATATACCTGTTGGAGCTCGTGCTACGGGTGGGTGCTGCTATGGTGACCAGTGAGCTGAGATAAGGCGGGGCCATACCTATCAGAGACTTGTAGATGACCTGAAGCCAGTGGGTTTGGCAACAAGTATGAAGCGTGGGCCAGCCAACGAGAGCGTAAGTAAAGGATGCTTTGTTGCAAAATAGGAAGCCAATTCTAGATTTAATTTTGGATTAGAGATGCTTAATGTGAGTCTGGAAGGAGAGTTTACAGTCTAACCAGACAACTAGGTATTTGTAGTTCACATATTCTAAGTCAGAACCGTCCAGAGTAGTGATCCTGGCGGGCAGGTGTGGGCAGCAATTGGTTGTAGAGCATGCATTCAGTTTTATTTGCATTTAAGAGCAGTTGGAGGCCATGGAGGAAGAGTTGTATGGCATTGAAGCTCGTCTGAAGGTTAGTTAACACAGTGTCCAAAGAAGGGCCAGAAGTATACAGAATGGTGTCGTCTGTGTAGAGGTGGATCAGAGACTCACCAGCAGCAAGAGTGACATCATTGATGTAAACAGAGAAGAGAGTTGGCCCGAGAATTGAACCCTGTGGGAGCACCATAGAGACTGCCAGAGGTCCGGACAACATGCCCTCCGATTTGACACACTGAACTCTATCAGAGAAGTAGTTGGTGAACCAGGCGAGGCAGTCATTTGAGAAACCAAGGCTGTTTAGTCAGCTGATAAGAATGTGGTGATTGACAGAGTCAAAAGCCTTGGCCAGGTCGATGAAAACGGCTGCACAGTACTGTCTCTTATCGATGGCAGTTACAATATCATTTAGGACCTTGAGTGTGGCTGAGGTGCACCCATGACCTGCTCTGAAACCAGATTACATAGCAGAGAAGGTATGGTGGGATTTGAAATGGTCGGTAATCTGTTTGTTAACTAGGCTTTCGAAGACAGGGCAGGGTAGGATAGATATAGGTCTGTAGCAGTTTGGGTCTAGAGTGTCTCCCCCTTTGAAGACGGGGATGACCGTGGCAGCTTTCCAATCTTTGGGAATCTCAGACGATACGAAAGAGAGGTTGAACAGGCTAGTAATAGGGGTTGCAACAATTTTGGCAGATCATTTTAGAAAGAGAGGGTCCAGATTGTCTAGCCCGGCTGATTTGTAGGGGTCCAGATTTTGCAGCTCTTTCAGAACATCAGCTATCTGGATTTTGGTGAAGGAGAAATGGTGGGGGCTTGGGCGGGTTGCTGTGGAGGATGCCGGGTAGTTGACCGGGGTAGGGCTAGCCAGGTGGAAAGCATGGCTATCCGTAAAGAAATGCTTATTGAAATTCTCAATTATATTGGATTTATCAGTAGTGACAGTGTTTCCTATTCTCAGTGCAGTGGGCAGCTGGGAGGAGGTGCTCTTATTCTTCTTGGACTTTACAGTGTCCCAGAACTTTTTTGAGTTAGTACTACAGGATGCAAATTTCTGTTTGAAAAAGCTAGCCTTAGCTTTCCTAACTGCCTGTGTATATTTGTTCCTAACTTCCCTGAAAAGTTGCATATCACGGGGGCTGTTTGATGCTAATGCAGAACACCACAGGATGTTTTTGTGCTGGTCAAGGGCAGACAGGTCTGGAGTGAACCAAGGCGTATATCTATTCCTGGTTCTACATTTTTTGAACGGAGCATGCTTATTTAAGATGGTGAGGAAGGCGCTTTTAAAGAATAACCAGGCATCCTCTACTGATGGGATAAGGTCAATATCATTCCAGGATACCCCGGCCAGGTCGATTAGAAAGGCCTGTTCGCTGAAGTCTTTTAGGGAGCGTTTGACAATGATGAGGAGTGGTCATTTGACCGCAGACCCATTATGGATGCAGACAATAAGGCAGTGATTGCTGAGATCTTGGTTGAAAACAGCAGAGGTGTATTTGGAGGGTGAGTTAGTTAGGACGATATCTATGAGGGGGCCCGTGTTTACGGATTTGGGGTTGTAACTGGTAGGTTCATTGAACATTTGTGTGAGATTGATGGCATCAAGCTTAGATTGTAGGATGGCCGGGGTGTTAAGCATGTCCCAGTTTAGGTCACCTAGCAGCACGAGCTCAGAAGATAGATGGGGGGCAATCAATTCACATATGGTGTCCAGGGCACAGCTGGGGGCAGATGGTGGTCTATAATAGCAAGCGGCACTGAGAGAGTTGTTTCTGGAAAGGTGAATTTTTTTAAGTAGAAGCTTGAATTGTTTTGGTGCTGACCTGGATAGTAAGACAGAACTCTGCGGGCTGTCTCTGCAGTAGATTGCAACACCGCCCCCTTTGGCAGTTCTATCCTGGCGGAAAATGTTATAGTGGACATTTCAGGGTTTTTGGTGATTTTCCTATGCCAGAAATTAAGATGATGACCTGTTTAATTTTCAATTGGTGAATGAAATTCATCTGAAATCCTCCATATGATGGAACTGAGCAGGAACGTTTCAATCCCAGCACTTTATTCCTCCATTCCTTGGTTTAAACAACATTTTCAAAATCACAGTGATTCCACAGCCCTTAACAGTGCTGCTAGGGTGCTGTTAAGATAATTCAAGCACTTCTTGTATTGAATTCTTATGAAATGCAACTTTTTCATTTATGACCGTCACAACAAAATGTTTTTGATGAAAAATATGTATAATTGTATAATTTGTATAATTACGCTGAGGCTTTAACAAAGCGAGATGTTCGGCCTTGCTTCCTTTTCAAGGCAATGAAAGAGAATCTGCAGCTCTTTATTAGGCCCTCCCGTCTCCAGGGTAGACAGATTTGACAAGAGAACGGAGCCATCTTAAACAAAGAGAAATATTGAGCAAACAGTGCTGATGGTAGGAACTGTAACCCGGCATCGATGCTCAGACAAAAGACAATTTAACACTGCATATTTTCCCCTCGACAAGAAGGCTAAATATGGCCTCGGTACGGAACGGAAGATTCAATACAAAGGATCGTCTGATGTAAGAGATGTTCTTCTGTCGCCTACCTGGGTCGTGTTCAGTAGGGGGCATGATGTAGCAAGATGTTTTGTGATGTTGTGTGTATATATATATATATATATATATATATATATATATATATATATATATATATATATATATATATATATATATATATATATATTAGCATTATTTGTTACCCAGCATAGACTGCTTATTGCAGTGGTAGAAATACTATTTCAAAAGAGGCCAAGAATAGAGAGAGAAAGTACACCCTGTTTGAGATGATGTCAGTTCAAAATACAAGAATCTCCATCAGACAATGAATGATATTTTTGGATGACATTTCCACTCTCATTTCCACTCTCAGTTTGAAATGGTACTTCATCAGAAAAACATTACCTCAATGATCAATCAAATTGGACTTAGGGTAGGATTATGTGTGGAGAGGGGCCCAACTCTGAGCAAAACCATCTTGTTTTTACTCTGCCTTTGAAGTTCTTCACGAGTCTAACAAAGAAATGTATCTGTTGACTTCTCGTAATGTGATTTATAGATGATAAATCACATGACATTTGTCATCTATAGAGAAGAGAGTGGGGGTCTGATAACTGAGTAAAGTTATCAAACCTTCAGAAAAAAAATCTAAATTTTCAAATATACTCTATGCTTGACCCTACAGAGTATCTGTTGTCACACTTTATTTCTATAGTCCCATATAGATGATCAACAGATAGTCATACTATCAACAAACTAATTGTTGATAAGCAAATGTTTGCTAAGATTAGGGTTCAGTTTAGTGGATAGTTAGTTGAAAAACAACAATACCCTACTTGAAAGGTTAAAGCTGATTGGTTGGGGGTCAACTAATCACAGTCCACCAGTCCATTGTGGTAATCATACAGTAGCAATCTGCTGTTGGTAATTTCTTCACTTATTGTGACGTGTTTGTGACTGGACAATGGGAAGGTGGGAGGGCTAAATTGCTTGAGTAGAGGGCGATTACTAGTGCCTTGTCAAAAGCAATCATTCCAAATCATTTTCTGCCACCCCTCATCCACTTCTTGTACACACCCATTACCTTAGCAATCAGGGCTTTCAAGTTATGGAGTTATTTTTTAATAAGAAACAGACAGGTACCCCCCAAACTGTACAGGGCCATAACCAACTGCTCAGAGTTGAACTGCTTAAAGTATTTTTTAAGGAGTGGAGCAGTCCCACTCCTTTCATAATTGTTTAGCTTTTTTGAAGAGATAGTCAAGTTTTGGAAAGACAGAGAGGATAAGGGAAGGTTGAGTCAAAGGGCAGTGTGCCAGATTCGAGCCAACAGAACAACTGAGGAGACCGAAAAACTGCTTTATTCAGAAATCTGAGGTTTGGTTGCATCTTGGCTGTAGTGCGAGGAATCTGGTCAAATCTGAGCGTGTTGTAAAAAAAAAATGTGTGGTTGGGCAATTACATAATGAGAAGAATTTAGTTCACTCTAAATTGATTTAGTGTGAGTACATGTGGTCATTGTCGGAAATAGTAGATAGCGGTGTGAGATTATCTCCTATGAGTGTGGGGAAAGAGTGTGACATAACAATCCCGATACTGTAGGTTGAATGAGATTGTAAATTACAATTACTCATCTTTGATTGTCTTTGACCATTACCTGATTACATCTATGTTGCTGATTACTTGTCTGTGAATCTACACAGCAGCATACCGCCCAGATCCCACTGCTGGCTTGCTTCTGAAAATAAGCAGGGTTGATGCCTGGATGGGAGACCAGATGCTGCTGGAAGTGGAGTTGGATGGCTATTAGGAGGAACCCTTTTTTTAAATTTATTTTTTATTTCACCTTTATTTAACCAGGTAGGCTAGTTGAGAACAAGTTCTCATTTGAAACTGCGACCTGGCCAAGATAAAGCATAGCAGTGTGAACAGACAACACAGAGTTACACACGGAGTAAACAATTAACAAGTCAATAAGTTGAACAGTTGAAAGAAAAGAGAGTCTATATACATTGTGTGCAAAAGGCATGAGGAGGTAGGCGAATAATTACAATTTTGCAGATTAACACTGGAGTGATAAATGATCAGATGGTCATGTACAGGTATTGGTTTGAGATATTGGTTTGCAAAAGAGCAGAAAAGTAAATAAATAAAAACAGTATGGGGATGAGGTAGGTAAAATTGGTTGGGCTATTTACCGATAGACTATGTACAGCTGCAGCGGTCCCCCAAAAATATCCTAATTCCCCACGGCAGTGATTAGGGATAAGGTACTGTGTAGGGCGCTATCTTTTGGATGGGATGTTAAACAGGTGTCCTGACTCTCTGTGTTCACTAAAGATCCCATTGCACTTATTGTAAGAGTAGGATTGTTAACCCTGGTGCCCTGGCTAAATTTCCAATCTGGCCTTCATACCATCAATGGGGTGGTTGCAGCTCATCCCCAGCTTACTATTGTCTCATTTATCCCCTGTAACTAGTCCCCAGGTTGTTGCTCTAAATGAAAATGTGTTCTCAATCAACTTACCGGGTAAAATAAAACACATGGTTGGTCTGATTTTAGGTCTGGCACTGCATCTCAGTGCTTGCGGTGTCACTACAGACACCCTCGTTCAAATCCAGGCTGTGTCACAACTGGCCGTGATTGGGAGTTGCATAGGGCGGCGCACAATTGGCCCAGCATCGTCCGGGTTTGGCCTGTGTAGGCCGTCATTGTAAATAACAATTTGTTCTTAACTGACTTGCCTAGTTAAATAAAATGTATAATTAGATTGTCCAATCAAATAAAGGCCTTAGAAGTTCTTTGAAACACAAGAAAGTACAGTCGTGAGATACTTTGCTCTGAGAAAGAAGGCATGAAGGCTGAAATTTTCTTAACTGTAATACACTGTAATAGAAAGTCAAATTCAGCATGACTTAAGAGGCTTTTGTGCTCACGGGGAACAGTGCCATGGCCTGTCAAAAAGACAAAGAGAGAGCTCTCATTGTTTGCTCAGCTCATCACTGCTGAACGGGAAATTACATTAGGCGCAGCATCAAAATCTGCATGTTAGCACCAGGGGGCCAAAACCGATTTGGATTGGATTAGTAGTCTTGTTACAGTTCATATAGCCAGCCTGCTATTTAATGAGGACTGGCCCCTATGGCAGAGATCCCAGACAGTTATAAGCAGACCGCGCTGCCAGACTCTGTGGCAGCTTGATATTGGGTAGTATGGAAACACAGGCAAGCGCACATTACTTGCAACACATTAAATTAAATCCCCACCTCCTCCGTGGAACAAAAAATGGTGGTTGCTGTGATGGTGTTTGCACATGCCTCTATGGTGGAGATAAGTCAGAATGATGTTGCTTGTTTTTCCCCAGATATTCCCCTAAGGTGTATGTGTGGAACTTTTATCACAGCGGGCTGTTTTTAGCTGGCACAGAGCGAGGTCCATACAGAAATGGTTTGTCGAGATCGGTGCGGAAGAACTTGACTGGCCTGCACAGAACCCTGACCTCAACCCCATCGAACACCTTTGGGATGAATTAGAACGCAGACTGCGAGCCAGGCCTAATCGCCCAACCTCACCGATGCTCTTCTAGCTGAATGGAAGCAAGTCCCCGCAGCAATGTTCCAACATCTTGTGGAAAGCCTTCCCTGAAGAGTGGAGGCGGTTATAGCAGCAAAGGGGGACCAACTCCATATTAATGGCCATGATTTTAGAATGAGATGTTCAACATGCAGGTGTCCATATACTTTTGGTCATGTAGTGTAAAAGAAAGAAAAGGAAAAAGCTTTTTTTACTCATATTAACAGAACATTTGGGGCACTAAACTACTTCCATACACTGAGTGTACAAAACATTAGGAACTCCTTCCTAATATTGAGTTGCACCCCATTTTGGCCTCAATTCATCAGAAATGGACTCTACAAGCTGTCGAAAGTGTTCCACCGGGATTCTGGCCCATGTTGACTCCAATGCTTCCCACAGTTGTGTCAAGGTGGTTGGATGTCCTATGGGTGATGGACCATACACATGGAAAACTGTTGAGCGTGAAAAACCCAGCAACGTTCAAAGACAATTTAATCTTTTTGTCTTGCCCGTTCACCCTCGGATTTTGTATGTGTGCCATTCAATGTCTCAATTGTCTCAAGGCTTAAAAATCCTTCTTTAACCAGTCTCCTCTATATCTTCACTGATTGAAGTGGATTTAACAAGTGGCATCAATAAGGGATCACAGCTTTCACCTGGTCAGGCTATGTCATGGAAAGAGCAGGTGTTCCTAATGTTTTGTACACTCAGTGTATACTTACATTATCTTTTTTAACAGTTACCGCCTTCAGACGAGTCTTGAGACATGTACATGTTCGTGACAGTCTCACCTTTCCATAGAGGGGTCATATTAGTGTGTTGCCCAAACTGTTCGGAATTTTTTTGTGAAAAGACCTATTTATATTTGACAAACACCACCGACAAACACCACTGTAGCTCGGCTACCTTCCACCGCAGATGCAGAAGGCCACCATTGGCAGATACTGAGGATTGAGACTCAGCCCATGCAAAACACTGATATCTCTATCTTAGACAGATTTTGATGGGGATTAATTTATTATGCTAATGAGATTGACTCTAGGGGGCTAGAATACTTTATGGGTGTGAATTGTTTTGGATTAAATGTATGCTCAAAATAACTCATTGCCATTGGGATTTGCACAGTCATTTTTTTGTGGGAAAGCCAAGTAGTGTGTGATGTAATAACTACAATTTCTTTCAACTAATGTTCCAAACTTGAACATTTCTCCCCCTTGAATATTCCTCCCCAGTATGGTGCCAAGAGGAATCATGGTACCTCTTGTAAACCCACACTTCAACTCCATCAGCGGTGTGTGTGTGTTCCCCCAGAGAAGTAATACCGTACGAGGGGAAGAGCAAAAGCAACTTTCCCTGAGTGCCTGGAGATGGCATCTTGGTGGCAGGGTTTCAGACAGATAAAATTCTAGTCATAGTTCTGTCCCCCTTCATAGTTGGCAGCCACAGATCAGTCGCCGCCACGCCTCATCAAACATAGTAAAAAAATATTTAATTCTGAGGTGATGAAATAGAATTAGAGTGAAAGCTTTATTCTTTAACCTCCTTCAGCCAGTACCAATTCACCCCCTACCCCTCCTCCTTGGTCCTAGGCAGTTGATTGATCTTCAAACATTTAAGGACCAGGGCGAGGGGCAGGGAGTGAATTGGGTCTGCTATCACATTACACCATGCAAAGAAATATGCATCTTCATGCATATTGACTTAAACATAGGTAATTGAGCACTGCTGCTACAAATGATAGATAAAGTGATTACAAATTGTGCTATCTTTTCTCTCCTTCATAGAGATAAAAGCTACTTAAGGTATAACAACATGCATACGACGAATATAATCACACCGCAAAAGCAATGAGTCTTCTCAAAGGGTGAGGAATTGGCTGGAATTATTGGGTGAAATGGGCTCTTCGAAAGCCAATCCGTTTCGGCAGACGATCATCGATAATGACAGGTCTTAATCCGTCTTCAACAGGCATCTGCTGGTTCCCAGAATCCTTTTGGATTACTGCATGGCATATCGAAAAAGAAAACCCAGACACTGGGGGCTTACATCATTATGCACAACAAATGACACGCGCTCAGTCGTTTCGACACATGGCATTTCTTTCTGTTATCACCGGCTTCCAGCTTGAGGTGTTACACATCCTTATTCCCCTCTTTATGCAGCATATCAGAGACTGCTAGGGACTTGAGAACTGGGAACGGTGGCTTGATTCATCAGGTGATAGGACCAAGAAAAGTATTTTAATACTGTGTGGCCTCCTGAAAGGATCAAGCCAATTCCCCATTCCCCCAATCCCCAGTCATCACCAAGGAAACTCGAAATGGAGATGCAAGGAAACTCAGTATTTAAGAAGCAATAGAAATGTGAGTGTTCCCGATGCTCGGGTATTCAAACAGCACCTGCCTATCTCGGAACATCTCCAGACGACCGTATTACAATGGCTGGTTAAATAGTCATTTAGTGTCGCCATCGAGTTATGCCCCAGATACCAATTAAGAGTGTCTTATTTGCGATTGAAACAACTGTAATCCTCTCATTTGAAGTAAGTAAGTCAGAAGGAAATAAGATTTTCAGAGCAACAAAACATTAGAAGATGGCTATCACATTTGCTCTGATGTCTTCAAATGAAGTCATGTAGGGTGACTCATTCGCCACTCCCCAACAGCTCTCCCTAGTGGCTGGGATGAATACCAATAACCAAAACCAACAACTTACTCATTCAAGGGTTTTCTATATTTCTACTACTCCCTCTTACACCCAGGTTCAGTTATCTCAGGTCGTAAATTCCTGGAGGAGACGCTCTCCCTCATGCAGTATAGAGAGAGGGTTCACAGTGGAACAAAGGAACTTCTACATCACAGAACTTCAGGACTGAACAATGTCCATGTTTTGGAGAATGCGTAAACGGTCGGTCGAGAATCCGGCTATGACCGGTCCATTTTGTTTAATGTTTGTGACCTCATTGAGAGACAATACAGCACATTAGCATAACTCTGTTTATACAAGAGTCTCCGTTATGAGATTTGCATCTAAATATTGTATAAAATGAATGAGTAAAGATGAAACTATTTGTGAAATTATGTAATGTGATTTTAAACTGTTTAACCTCGCTAGCGTATGTGGGACGCTAATGTCCCATCTGGCCAACATCCATTGAGATTGCAGAGCGCTAAATTCAAATACAAAAATACCAATTTATAAAAATTCAGAAAACAAAACATATTTCACATAGGTTTAAAGATTAACTTCTTGTGAATCCAACCACGGTGTCAGATTTTAAAAATGCTTTACGGCGAAAGCATACTTTACGATTATTTGAGAACATAGCCCAGTTCACAAATTATTACAAACAGTAAACAGCCAAGCAGAAGCGTTACAAAACTCAGAAATAGAGATAAAAATTAATCCCTTACATTTGATGATCTTCATATGGTGACACTCACAAATTAATTTACTCAATAAATGTTCCTTTTGTCCGATAAAGTCTCTTTATATCCAAAAACCTCAGTTTTGTTCCCGCGTTTTCTTCAGTAATCCACAGGCTCAAACGCAGTCAAAACAGGCAGACACAAAAATCCAAATTGTATCCGTAAAGTTCATAGAAACATGTCAAACAATGTTTATTTTCAATCGTCAGGTTGTTTTTAGCCTAAATGATCTATAATATTTCAACCGGACAATAACGTCGTCAATATAAAAGGTAAACAAGAAATGCACTCTCTCAGGATTGCGAATGAAAAAGCTCTGTGACACGTCAGGGTCCATTCATTCAGACTGGTCTGACTCCCTCTATTATAAGAATACAAGCCTGAAACAATTTCTAAAGACTGTTGACATCTAGTGGGATGCATAGGAACTGCAAATGGACTCCTCAGTCAATGGGGCGGCAGGGTAGCCTAGTGGTTAGAGCGTTGGACTAGTAACCGGAAGGTTGTGAGTTCAAACCCCCGAGCCGACAAGGTACAAATCTGTCGTTCTGCCCCTGAACAGGCAGTTAACCCACTGTTCCCAGGCCGTCATTGAAAAAATAAAAATGTGTTCTTAACTGACTTGCCTGGTTAAATAAAAGGTAAAAATTAACTTGTAAGTCGCTCTGGATAAGAGCGTCCGCTAAATGACTTAAATGTAAATGTAAATGGATACTGTAATGGCATTGAATAGAAAACTACAAAACCAAAAAGAAAATGTTTTTTCTCAGGTTTTCACATGCCAAATCCGTTCTGTTATACTCACAGACGCTATTTTAACAGTTTTGGAAACTTTGGAGTATTTTCTATCCACATATACCAGTTATATGCATATCATATCTTCTGGGCCCGAGTAGCAGGCCGTTGAATTTGGGCATGCTTTTCATCCAAAATTCCGAATGCTGCCCCCTACCCTAGAGAGGTTAATGAAATAATCCAATTCCCTTTGGAGTTTAACTAAGGCATTGGCCCGCCCCATGAGCACAGACATTGATCTGGAATCATGGGACAGCCTTTTTTGCTGTTCCGAATAACAACCCAGCCTTGAGAAGCCCACTTCAGACCATGCGCACCTCGATTACCGACAGGGCTAAGGTTTGAGTAGATAACCATGCATAACTCGGTCAGCTGAGGGAGCAAAGGTTTGAGTAGAGACCACAAAAACCTCAGTATAAGCTAAGATTGTAATGGTTTTTGAATTCCTAACCATACCAAGCGTCATATCGGTTTAGCCCACTAGGGCACATCCCCTATAAATTCCTTGTAACCATATCTACTGTTTGTTTGTAATGCACTTCTGTGAATATTTAGTTAGTTAGTAAATAAATGATTAAGACAATTGATGTATTGTCACGTTCTGACCATCATTCGTGTGTGTTTTCCTTGTTTTAGTGTTGGTCAGGACGTGAGCTGGGTGGGCATTCTATGTTGTGTGTCTGGTTTGTCTATTTCTATGTTTGGCCTGATATGGTTCTCAATCAGAGGCAGGTGTTAGTCATTGTCTCTGATTGGGAACCATATTTAGGTAGCCTGTTTTGTGTTGGGTTTTGTGGGTGATTATTCCTGTCTCTGTGTTTGTTGCACCAGAATAGGCTCGGTCACTTTGGTTTTCTTTTTTCCTTGTTTTGGAAGAGAAGAGAAGAGAACGTGAGATGGGTGCGCCATTCTCCTTGCGGAGATGGTGCAAAATTCATCAACACGGTCGGTCCCTGGGATTGGGCTGGCCAACACGATTCGGTTTGCTTGGAAGGAAAAGGAGTTGGAGCCTTTAGGACGGGAAACTTTTGGAAGGACAATATTGATGGGGATTCTAAAGCTGACGGTGAAGGACGTGTTTTGTTTCCAAGGCAACTCGTTGGAGGGAGCATACAACGTGGCACTACATACAGAGGAAAAACACGATGATATCCTGAGAAGGGCAAGAGCAGTGGGAGGTGAGAAGCCGATGAGCCACTATGAAATAACAAGCCTGGCGAAGAACAACTTTAGGGTTGTAACTGTCAACATATACAACCCATTCATTAAGGACGAAGAGGTGAGGGCCTTTCTGGGGAGATACATGGATAACGTCTCCTCAGCAAGGCACCTCAAAGACTCCCTTGGGTTTTGGAATGGGAGGAGAGGCTTCCAGGCCCTCCTCAGGGAGGACCCAAAGGGACATGGTGGCTACCTCCATCCTCCTGCTATGTTCTCCCTAGGGGCTGACAGGGGGACGTTGTTTTATGCACGTCAGCCCCCATTTTGCAGGCGCTGTATGGCCTACGGCCACATTTTCGCCTCGTGCAGCATGAGAAAATGCAGATTTTGTGAATCTGAGGAGCACGATGCGAGGGATTGTGACAAGCCTAAGGCGTGCCACGGGTGTGGCTCGTCAGCACACCTGTGGCGGGGGTGCCCTGGCTCGTCAGAGGTCATATGCGTCTGCGGCTGGGGGGGAGCAGGAGCGGGGGATGGGGGAAGAAGAGGAGGGGAAGGAAGCACGCCTCATGACCAGAGTACAGGTCCAGAGGGGAAGGCCGCAAGGAAGGAGGAGGAGCAAGAAGCGGCGGATGGAAGAGAGAAGGAAATGGAAGGCACGGGAGTAGGAGAAACAGGAAAAGTGGCGGAAGAAGGCAACCGAGTGGAGGAGCATGAGAGAGAAGAAAGCGAAGGAGGAGTGTTGGAGAAGGAGAGAGCCAAGAGAGTGATGGGGGTGGGAGAAACTTCTGGGTTGCTGCTGGTTTCCCCAGACCCTCAACTTCTGTTGGGTGGGGACACATCTAACAAGACTCAGGACTGGGTACAGGAGGAGGTGGGGAGTTTTTTGTTTGGGGACTCCGGGGATTTTTTTCCAATCCAGCTGCAGCACTGGGGAGGGGGAGGATTGTGGGGGTAGACCCAGGGTGCAGGGCACCCCGGAGCCAAACACTATTCCTGCATCCTGGGTTGGTGAGATGGAGGAAGAGGGGGGGATGTCGGGAGTACGGATGGTGTTCTCACCGGTAGATATGTAGCAGGCGAGCATCGGGTGAGTCTCTTGGTTTTTTTTCTCTGTCTGGGTTTAGAATTTGAGTGTATTACATGTTTTTATTTTATAATTTCATGGGGTCTAATTTTACTTTTGTTAGTTTAAATGTAAGGGGTTTAAGGGATTTTGTTAAGAGGAGGGCGGTTTTTAGTTATTTGGAGGGTGTGGGGTTTGATTTTTGTTTTTTACAGGAGGTTCACCTGAGGGATGGAGGGGATGTTAGTAGGTTTAAGAGGGAGTGGGACAAGGGGGAGTCAGTTTGGGGTATTGGGGGGGTGCACTCATCGGGGGTAGGGATTTTGTGTGGGCACAGGGAGGTAAAAGTGGAAGATTCTTTTGTGGTAATGCAGGGGAGGGTTATAGGGGTGGATGTCACAATAAAGGATTGTAAATTTAGATTAGTGGTGGTGTTTGGGCCACAGGTGGTGGCAGACAGGAGGGAGATGGTGGACTGTCTGACGCCCCTGTGTGTCACAAATAGGAAATTTGTGATAGGGGGGATTTTAATACAGATTTAGGAATAGGGGGGGTAGCAGTGCAGGCGCCATTGCCGGGCTAATGGCTTGCCATGGTCTGGTAGATGGTGGTCTGCACACTACTCCGAAAATTGCCGGTCCTACATGGCGCAACTCCAGGGGGGTTGAGCGGAGGCTCGACTATATTTTTGTACCCAGGTCTTTGGGTAAGTTGTCTGGGCGGCTGTTGCCTGTTTTCTTTTCGGATCACGACGGGGTGCTCCTGCAGGTGGGGTCGCCAGTCTGCCTCTTTGGTAGGGGGTACTGGAAGTTAGATCGGGATGTGCTGGAGGAGCAAGCTTTTGTTGACGGGTTTTATGGTTTCTTTTGGAGGCTTGAAGGCCTCCGGTCCATGTGCGAGGGGGTGTTAGAGTGGTGGGAATTAGTTAAGGTGAGGATTTTATAATAGGATATTGCAAGAGGAAAAAAAGGGAGGAGAGGAAGGAGGTGGATCGTATCCAAAGGTTAATTGAACTCGAATACGAGGCAGGCAACCTCGGCGAGTCGTTTGACTGGGAGAGATCCGCAACCCTAAAGGCGCAGCTCAGGGAGTTGCAGGAGCGGAATGCTCGAGCTTTCCTGGAGCGTGCGCATAGTGGCTTTCTAGAACATAATGAGATTGTTCTGCTATGTTCTTTAAGTCGGTTAGGGCCAGACAGAGTAGGAAGGTAATGCATGGCGTTAGGGAAGAAAATGGTAGTATAGTTAGAGAACCAGAGGATATGGTCAGGGTGACAATTTGATCATTTCCAAGGTTTATTTAAGGAAAGGGAAATAGATGTAGAGCAGGGAAATGTGTTTTTAGAACACTTGTCCAGGCGGTTGCCGGAGGACATTAGAGAAGTGATGGAGGCCCAGATTTCACTAGAAGAGGTTGAGAGCGCTCTTAGGAGGATGGGAAAAGGAAAGGTGCCTGGGATGGATGGGCTGCCGGCTGAGTTTTATCTCAAGTTTTGGGGTATACTTGGACCAGTGGTCCTCGAAGTCTTGAAGGCCATCCTTGAGACGGGGGTCCCGGGGGGATCATGGCTGTTGGTGTGCTGTCACTTTTATATAAGAAGGGGGAAGTAACAGACCTTGGCAACTGGCGGCCGTTGACCAAGCTGTGTGTAGATTACAAGCTACTTGCAAAGGTTTTAGCAGACCGGTTGCGCACAGCCCTTCCCTGCGTCATCCATGAGGATCAGACGTGCGGGGTAGAGGGCCGCTCTATTAGATGGAACCTACAGTTAATCAGGGACTCCATCGCTTGGGTTGAAGATAGAGGACTGCCTTTAATGGTAGCAGCGCTAGATCAGGCGAAAGCTGTTGATCGCGTGAATAGATCCTTTTTATTCAGAGTGTTAGGTCGATTAGGAATTGGGGAGAAGTTCATAGGATGGATACGTACATTATATGTCGGAGCGGGGTGCCGAGTTAGTGTAAATAGTCACTTGGGTGACGTTTTTGACCTCTCGTCTGGGGTCAGGCAGGGGTGCCCACTCTCGGCTCTCCTCTTCGTTCTGTACATGGAGCTTCTGGGGGCTGCCATTAGGGCAGACACAGGGGTGGAAGGCTTGTTGATCCCTGGAAGTGGTGGGCTGCGTGTTAAAATGACGCAGTATGCCGACGACACTTCCTTGCTGCTGTGTAAGGACTCGTGCCTGACAAGGTCCCTTGCCATCTTTGGGGATTTCACCCAAGCGTCGGGAGCAGTTCTGAACCATGCAAAGTCTTCCGTCAAGTTTTTCGGAAGATGGCGCGGTGGAACGGATGTGCCTGGGGGGTTATCTCTCTGTGAGGGGGTCCTAAGGATACTCGGGGTCCATTTTGAGACCTCCGGCTCAGCGACGCTAAACTGAAACATGCGTATCGCAGTGGTACAGAGGAAGCTAGCAATGTGGAAGGCTAGGTATTTGTCTTTTATGGGCAAAGTCCTGGTCCTAAAGGTGGATGTGTTGCCATCTCTTTTGTATTTGGCGTACATCTACCCATTGCCGGCTTGTCTGAGGAGGCCTCTAGTGAGGCTTGTGTTTCAGTTCATGTGGAGTGGCAGGTGCGAGTGGGTCGCTAGGGCATGCATGCTCTGTCCCATCGGGGAGGGAGGTAAGGGGGTACCACATTTCCCCCTCAAGCTGGACGCAATTTTTGTTTCTTTCTTGTTAACGGAGATTGCTCATCCAGTGATACACCCGTCCGGTTACCTCCTGCGGGTGTTCTTCTCGTATCAGGCGAGAAGCGTAATGGTGTGGTCTAACATGGGTCCTCGGGCGGAACAGCTGCCGTGGCACTTTGGTCATGCGGCCAAGTGGCTGCGTGCGCACCCTGAGGTTGAAGTTGCCCGAGTAGGTTTAGATCACAGGCACCTGTACGAGGAGGTCAGAAAGGCCGGGAGTCCGGCGCCTGTAGTGGGCATCTCGGAAGTGGTCTGGGAGAGAGTGCAGGCGCGGGGTCTGGACAACAGGCTCAATGACCTGAATTGGTTGAGCCTCCATAAGTGCTTGCCGGTACGTTCCATCATGTACCGGTATAGTTTGGTGCAATCCCCCACCTGTCCAAGATCCTCTTGTGGCAGGGAGGAGACTGTGCCCATGTCTTTTGGGACTGTGCCTTTGCCGGAGTAGTATGGGCTAGGGCACGGGTGTTGTTAGGTTTGGTAAGGGGGGATTTTGTATTGACGTGGGCCAGGTTAGAGAGAGGTGTAGGGAGAGCGAGAGGGACGGATAGGGACAGGTTTCTGCTCTGGCTTCTCATGAGTCTCTTTAAACGGGGGCTGTGGGAAGCCAGGCAGAACATGGTGAAGACAGGGAGAGATTGGGGTGTGGAAGGGATAGTGAGGAGGGTGGAAGGAGATTTGAGGGACAGGATGAAGAGGGAGGAGAGGAAGTGGGGGCAGCATGCTGCTCGGGAGAGGTGGAAGGGGGGTTTAGGGCTGGGTGTCATTTAGATTTGTAAGGGGATAGATTAGGGACGGGGAGATAGGGAAAGGTAGTTTGTAGGGTGACGGGGAGGGAAGATGCTCCCCTGAGGTTTTGTTTGGGGTTTTTGTTTTGTTAAAATTAAAATACCATTATTGGAGTATGTATGAAAATTATGAGTTGTAAAGAATGAATGGTATTGAAGGTAATAAATTACTTTTTTATATAAAAAATACAAAAAATAGGGCTGGTTTGGTTTTTTCACATTTCTTGTTTTGTAGATTGTTCATTGTTCATCTTTATTAAAGATGTTTACAAGTAACCACGCTGCGTTTTGGTCCGCCTCTCTTTCTCCAGAAGAAAACCGTTACATGTATGTATGGATGATTCATAGTGAAGGCTGGGTTCGTGCAGATAACCAACAATTTACGATGTTTGGAATGAGACTACCGTGAGGTAAAGAATCATATATTATTTAGAAGATTAATTGATCAGATATTAAAATATCTGAAAAGTTATATTAGGAAAACTAACTTTAATCTAAAGATTTTCCTTGGTGCTCCGACTTCCTAGTTAATTACATTTACATGATTAGTTTAATCACGTAATAGTAATTACAGAATTGATTTGAGTCTTCAATTTAATGATGCCAAAGACACCACTGGTAACTGATTCCTGTTAGCCAAGAGTAATTAACTTCTTGATACTCCCCACCCCGGATCCGGGATCGTGAATAAAGCCTCAGGCTCATTAGCATAACGCAACGTTAACGATTTCTGAAAATCGCAAATAAAATGAAAATAATGCACCTGCTCTCAAGCTTAGCCTTTTCTTAACAACACTGTCATCTCAGATTTTCAAAATATGCTTTTGAACCATAGCAAATCACTAATTTGTGTAAGAGTATGCTAAGCTAGCTTAGCATTTTGAGTAGCATTTAGCACGCAACATTTTCACAAAAACCAGATAACCAAATAAATAAAATCATTTACCTTTGAAGAGCTTCGGATGTTTTCAATGAGGAGACTCTCAGTTACATAGCAAATGTTCAGTTTTTCCTGAAAGAATCTTTGTGTAGGAGAAATCGCTCCGTTTTGTACATCACATTTGGCTACCGAAACGAACCGAAAATTCAGTCACCAAAACGTCAAACTTTTTCCGAATTAACTCCATAATATCGACCGAAACATGGCAAACGTTGTTTGGAATCAATCCTCAAGGTGTTTTTTCACATATCTCTTCATTGATATGCAGTTCGTGGAAGCCTGTTTTCCCCTCAGAATCGCATGGAAAAATACCAGCAGCTGAAAAAGACGCACCAATTTCGACAGAGGACACCGGGCGGACACCTGGAAAATGTAGTCTCTTATGGTCAATCTTCCAATGATATGCCTACAAATACGTCACAATGCTGCAGACACCTTGGGGAAACGACAGAAAGGGCAGACTCATTCCTCTCGCATTCACAGCCATATAAGGAGACAATGGAAAACGGAGCCTCAAAAATCCTGCTGGTTTCCTGGATGCCGTTTCATCTTGGTTTTGCCTGTAGCTCCCGTTCTAGGGCACCCACAGAGAATATCTTTGCAGTTCTGGAAACGTCAGAGTGTTTTCTTTCCAAAGCTATCAATTATATGCATAGTCGAGCATCTTTTTGTGACAAAATATTGCGCTTAAAACGGGCACGTCTTTTTATCCAAAAATGAAATAGCGCCCCCATAGCATCAAGAGGTTAAATAAGATGCATTGTGTAATATCCGGTTTGTTACAGTTCTGTATGGTGTACACTCAAATTGACTTGTCAGGACAGTCGAGATATTCCAATTCCGTTTGAGCTAGAGTGCACCTACAACTGTAATCAGAGATTAAACCATTAGTTCGGAAATCTTACCTGTTGCCATGCGTGGTCTATGCCTAATCGAGCAAACCTGCCTAGCTGTGCCTATCATGTGTGTATAAGAAGATAACTCCCTGTAATAACTAAAAGTACAACAATATATCACACATGCACTTACCCTTACTTCTGGCCACACACATACACACACCAGAGCAGACTTTTATTGCAGTGAACGTCAGCATGGCATCTGCCCCCTCCTTTTCCCAGAGGAGGTCATTTCATTGCTTTGTGGGGTCCATTTAGTGTAAATGATGAGGCAGAGGGATCAGTAGTGTCCACTGGGAGGACACATGCATACATAATCACCCTTGCCTGTTATCAAGAGACAGAGAAACACACACACACACACATACGAGATACAGTATCAATCATACACAGACATGATATCATACACAGGCTCTCATCTCTTTTGTTCTCTCTCACATACACAGATTCATGCAAATGTCCAGCCTCGGCTCTCTCTCTCATACACATACACTTTTCCTCTCACAGGTCTGAAGTTACATACACTTATGTTGGAGTCATTAAAACTAGTTTTTCAACCACTCCACAAATTTCTTGATAACAAACTACAGTTTTGGCAAGTCGGTTAGTACATCTACTTTGTGCATGACTGTCACGCCTTGGTCTTAGTATTTTGTGTTTTAGTTAATTAGTTGGTCAGGCCAGGGTGTGACATGGGTTTACGTTATTGTGTTGTCGTATTGGGGTTTTTGTAGGCATTGGGATTGTGGTTGATTAGGGGTGTGTTTAGTTTAGGTTTGTCAGGTGTCAGGTGACTCTTGTTGTCTCTGATGGGGAACCGTATTTAGGTAGCCTGGGTTTCACTGTGTATTTCGTGGGTGATTGTTCCTGTCTCTGTGTAGTTTCACCAGATAGGCTGTACTTAGGTTTCACGTTCCGTTTTGTTGTTTTGTATTTGTCTCAGTATTTTCATGTAATCGTCATTTGTTTCATTAAAATACATGAGTAACCAACACGCTGCATTTCGGTCCGACTCTCTTTCGACAAACGAAGAACGCGTTACAATGACACACAAGTAATTGTTCTAACAATTGTTTATAGGCAGATTATTTCACTGTATCACAATTCCAGTGGGTTACATGTTTATATACACTAAGTTGACTGTGCCTTTAAACAACTTGGAAGATGCTGGAGGAAACAGGTACAGAAGTATCTATATCCACAATAAAACAAGCCCTATATTGACATAACTTGAAAGGCCGCTCAGCAATGAAGAAGCCACTGCTCCAAAACCACCATAAAAAAGAAAGACTACAGTTTGCAACTGTACATTGGGACAAAGATTCTACTTTTTGGAGAAATGTCCTCTGCTTTGTTACAGGAGGGACTGGTGCACTTCACAAAATAGATGGCATCATGAGAAGGAAAATTATGTGGATATATTGAAGCAATATCTCAAGACATCAGTCCAGAAGTTAAAGCTTGGTCGCAAATGGGTCTTCCAAATGGACAATGACCCCAAGCTTCATTCCAAAGTTGTGGCAAAATGGCTTAAGGACAACAAAGTCAAGGTGTTGGAGTGGCCATCACAAAGCCCTGACCTCAATCCTATAAAAAATCTGTCAACTGAAAAAGAGTGTGTGAGCAAGGAGGCCTACAAACCTGACTCAGTTACACCAGCTCTGTCAGGAGGAATGGGCCAAAATTCACCCAACCTATGGTGGGAAGTTTGTGGAAGGCTACCCATAACGTTTGACCCAAATTAAACTTTTTAAAAGGCAATGCTACCAAATACTAATTGTGTGTATGTAAACTTCTGACCCACTGGGAATGTGATGAAAGAAATAAAATCTGTAATGAATCATTCTGACATTTCACATCCTTAACATAAAGTGGTTATCCTAACTGACCTAAGACATGGAATTTTTACTCGGATTAAATTTCAGGAATTGTGACAGAGTTTAAATGTATTTGGCTAAGGTGTATGTAAACTTCCGACTTCAACTGTATACTACACAGCCTCTCACACACATCCTCACACACACGAGCCCACAGCAGCCATACGCTTATCACACACTCCTACACACAGTGGAGGCTGTTGATACGGAGGGTGTAGAGACAGATTGTGCTCTGAGACCCGTCAGTGACCCTCTCTCTGGATGGCATAGATCTAATGTAATCACTGTGTACCCCTGTGTATTTATCTCTTTCCTCCACACATACTCACCTTTGAAATATTCAACGAAAATCAGACAGACTCCTTTGAGTGTATGTATGGGTGCATGTGCGTGCGTAAGAGAGAGAAAGAGAGAGAGTGAGAGCAAGAGAGAGAGAGGGAGTATATGCAAGTGTGTGTGATCTAGTTGAATACCTGGAGGAGAATAAGGAATGGCTTCCTTATCGTCGGCTAATTAAAGCTAAAGCAGGACACAGAAGGGACTGACAGAACAGAATCAATTTTAATCTAACACTTTCCTCTGTCATAAAGACATCATCTCAACAGATATAAATTTTCTGAAGACTAGGTCTAGATCCCAAATGGCTTCCAATTCTTTATTTTTTACCAGGACCATAGGGTTCTGGTCAAAAGGAGTGCACTAGTTAGGTTTGCGTCCCAAAGGGCACACTATTCCCTATGTCTGTTCTTTCAGAGTCTCTCTCAATTTATGAATTCCTCTCTCCTTTTTGACATTTATCGATTGTAAATGGGCGGTTTGATTTTGTATTTTTTGTGCTGTTTTTGGGGGGAAACAACAAGGTGACTCAGTTATCATATCATTATATACCACCTTTGGCGCAGGAGAGGATGGCTGAAGTTTTAACGTGCTCCTAACCAACTGTGTTATTTTAGTTGTTTGCGTTGTTTGTAACTTATTTTTGTAACTTATTTTGTACATAATATTGCTGCTACCGTCTCTTATGACTGAAAATATCTTCTGGACATCAGATCAGCTATTACTCACCACGAATTGGTAGAAGCTTTCCCGGGAACATGCCCATGCCCATGCATGAAGAGAAGATGGAGAAAAAGGGGGTGGGGGTCAGGCTGCCTTCTGAGAATTTGAAGGCGAGCAAGTAATCCCCCACTGCCATCCGTTCTACTGGCAATCATTGGAGAAAAAAATCAATGACCTACGAGCAACATTAAACTACCAACGGGACATTAAAACAATTATATTTTATGTTTCACCGAGTCGTGGCTGAACGATGGCAGGGTAGAACAGCAGCCTCTGGTAAGACAAGGGGTCAAACGTCAAACGAAGTCTCGAGGTTTCTCATGATAAGCTGTAGACCACACTATCTACCTAGAGAATTTATCTGAATTTTTCGTAGCTGCCTATATACCACCACAGACCGATGCTGGCACTAAGGACACACTCAATGAGCTGTATACCTCCAAAAGCAAACAGGAAAACTCTCATCCAGAGGCGGCAGTCCTAGTGGCCGGGGACTTTAATGCAGGGACACTTAAATCCGTTTTACCAAATTTCCAGCAGAATGTTAACTGTGCAACCAGAGGAAAAAAAAACTCTAGACCACCTTTACTCCACACAGAGATGCGTACGAAGCTCTCCCTAGCCCTCCATTTGACCATAATTATATCCTCCTGATTCCTGCTTACAAGCAAAAATTAAAGCAGGAAGCACCAGTGCGTCGGTCAATAAAAAAAGTGTCAGATGAAGCAGATGCTAAGCTACAGGACTTTTTTTGCTAGCACAGACTGTTACTACATGACTCCTGAACATCTAATCAATTGGCTACCTCAATTATTTCAACTAACCGGTGCCCCCACACATTAACTCTATACCGGTACCCCCTGTATATAGCCTCGCTATTTTACTGTTGCTCTTTAAATATTTGCTCATTTTTTCTTATTTTTTAGAGCAAGAAAGTAAGCATGAGAGCTTACTTTCAGGTTAGAGCCTGAAAGTAAGCATTCCAGATTCCACTAAGCATTCCACTGTAAGGTATGTAGTATTCGGCGCATGTGACAAATACAATTTGATTTGATTAGCCTCTGGCTTGAAACATAATTTAGTCTTTACAGTTCGGTTCAGCACGATTGTGTGAAAAGGGTAAGAAGCCACTGTCATTTTACATTTTTATAAAGCGTAGTTTGGATAATCTTGTCCAACAGGACCACTTCACTGCCTCATAAAGGTTGGCCTTTGGCAGAAGTGTTGAAATAACATTTCAGCCCCGGTGGGTAATGCAAATATTAAATAGCACTTCGACTCCATACAGACGGTCTGCTTCAATCCAACTTCACTTGAAGTGTTAGATTGGCAAACAATTCTCTTCACGATCAAAGAACCTTGGATGCATCCCAAATGGCACTCTATTCCCTAGATAGTGTGCTACTTTTGACGAAAGCCCGATGGATACAAAGACATTTGCGAAATGGTATATTTACACTACATATTTAACTTCAGAAAGTATCCGCACCCCTTGACTTCTTCCACATTTTGTTGTGTTTCAGCCTGAATATAAAATAGATCAAATTGAGATTATTTGTCAATTGACAACCCACAATACTCCATAATGTCAAAGTGGAATTATGTTTTTTGAAATTCTTATAAAATGTATAAAATCTAAAGCTGAAATGTCATGAGTCAATAAGTATACAAGCATTTTGTTGGGCACACCTAAATAAGTTCAGGAGTAAAAATGTGCTAATCAAGTCATATGATTTTTGAATTACTATGTCATCGCTGTACCACACACATACAATTATCTGTCGAGGAGTGAATTTCAAAAACTGATTCAACCATAAAGACAGGGAGGTTTTCAAATGCTTCGCAAAGAAGGGCATCTATTGGTAGAAAAAAGCAGACATTGAATATCCCTTTGAGCATGGTGAAGTTATTAAAACCTCTTGATACTCCCCATCCCGGATCCGGGATCGTGAATAAAGCCTCAGGCTCATTAGCATAACGCAACGTTAACGATTTCTGAAAATCGCAAATGAAATGAAAATAATATGCCTGCTCTCAAGCTTAGCATTTTCTTAACAACACTGTCATCTCAGATTTTCAAAATATGCTTTTGAACCATAGCAAATCAATCATTTGTGTAAGAGTATTGCAAGCTAGCTTAGCATTTTGCGTAGCATTTAGCACGCAACATTTTCACAAAAACCAGATAACCAAATAAATAAAATCATTTACCTTTGAAGAGCTTCGGATGTTCTGGAAAATTCAGAGTGTTTTCTTTCCAAAGGAATCAATTATATGCATAGTCGAGCATCTTTTTGTGACAAAATATCTTGTTTAAAACGGGAACGTTTTTCATCCAAAAATGAAATTGCGCCCCCAGAGTTTCAAGAGGTTAATTACACTTTGGGTGGTGTGTCAATACCCCCAGTCTATACAAAGATACAGGCGTCCTTCCTAACTCAGTTGCTGGAGAGGAAGGAAACCGCTCAGGATTTTTACATGAGGCCTTTGGTGACTTTAAAACAGTTAACGTTTAATGAAAGGTTTGATAGGAGAGAACTGAAGATGGATCAAAAACATTGTAATGTCAAATCAAATCTAATTTTATTTGTCACTTACACATGGTTAGCAGGTGTTAATGCAAGTGTAGCAAAATGCTTCTTGTTCCGACAGTGCAGTAATATCTAACGATATAACCTAATGATTTCACAAAAACTACCTTATACACACAAGTGTAATGGAATGAATACGAATATGTACGTAAAAATATATAAATGAGTGATGGCCGAACCGCATAGGCAAGATGCAGTAGATGGTATAGAGTACAGTATAGAATTATGAGATGAGTAATGTAGGGTGTGAAAACATATAAAGCGGCATTGTTTAAAGTGGCTATATACAGTGCCTTGCGAAAGTATTCGGCCCCCTTGAACTTTGCGACCTTTTGCCACATTTCAGGCTTCAAACATAACGATATAAAAATGTATTTTTTTGTGAAGAATAAACAACAAGTGGGACACAATCATGAAGTGTAACAACATTTATTGGATATTTCAAACTTTTTTAACAAATGAAAAACTGAAAAATTGGACGTGCAAAATTATTCAGCCCCTTTACTTTCAGTGCAGCAAACTCTCTCCAGAAGTTCAGTGAGGATCTCTAAATGATCCAATGTTGACCTAAATGACAAATGATGATAAATACAATCCACCTGTGTGTAATCAAGTCTCCGTATAAATGCACCTGCACTGTGATAGTCTCAGAGGTCCGTTAAAAGCGCAGAGAGCATCATGAAGAACAAGGAACACACCAGGCAGGTCTGAGATACTGTTGTGAAGAAGTTTAAAGCCGGAGTTGGATACAAAAAGATTTCCCAAGCTTTAAACATCCCAAGGAGCACTGTGCAAGCGATAATTTTGAAATGGAAGGAGTATCAGACCACTACAAATCTACCAAGACCTGGCCGTCCCTCTAAACTTTCAGCTCATACAAGGAGAAGACTGATCAGAGATGCAGCCAAGAGGCTTATGATCACTCTGGATGAACTGCAGAGATCTACAGCTGAGGTGGGAGACTCTGTCCATAGGACAACAATCAGTCGTATATTGCACAAATCTGGCCTTTATGGAAGAGTGGCAAGAAGAAAGCCATTTCTTAAAGATATCCATAAAAAGTGTTGTTTAAAGTTTGCCACAAGCCACGTGGGAGACACACCAAACATGTGGAAGAAGGTGCTCTAGTCAGATGAAATCAAAATTGAACTTTTTGGCAACAATGCAAAGCGTTATGTTTGGCGTAAAAGCAACACAGCTCATCACCCTGACCACACATCCCCACTGTCAAACATGGTGGTGGCAGCATCATGGTTTCGGCCTGCTTTTCTTCAGCAGGGACAGGGAAGATGGTTAAAATTGAAGGGAAGATGGATGGAGCCAAATACAGCACCATTCTGGAAGAAAACCTGATGGAGTCTGCAAAAGACCTGAGACTGGGCCGGAGATTTGTCTTCCAACAAGACAATGATCCAAAACATAAAGCAAAATCTACAATGAAATGGTTCAAAAATAAACATATCCAGGTGTTAGAATGGCCAAGTCAAAGTCCAGACCTGAATCCAATCGAGAAGCTGTGGAAAGAACTGAAAACTGCTGTTCACAAATGCTCTCCATCCAACCTCACTGAGCTCGAGCTGTTTTGCAAGGAGGAATGGGAAAAAATGTCAGTCTCTCGATGTGCAAAACCGATAGACATACCCCAAGCGACTTACAGCTCTAATCGCAGCAAAAGGTGGAGCTACAAAGTATTAACTTAAGGGGGCTGAATAATTTTGCACGCCCAATTTTTCAGTTTTTGATTTGTTAAAAAAGTTTGAAATATCCAATAAATGTCGTTCCACTTTATGATTGTGTCCCACTTGTTGTTGATTCCTCACAAAAAAATACAGTTTTATGTCTTTATGTTTGAAGCCTGAAATGTGGCAAAAGGTCGCAAAGTTCAAGTGGGCGGAATACTTTCGCAAGGCACTGTACATTACATCAAGATGGCAAGATGCAGTAGATGGTATAGCGTACGGTAAATACATATGAGATGAGTAATGTAGGGTAAGTAAACATATAATATAAAGTGGCTAGTGATAAATTGATTACATAAATGTTTCCATTATTGGTAAATGATAGAGTGAATATAAGGAATCTTGTAGAGAATAAAAATATTCCAAAACATGCGTCCTGTTTGCAAAAGGCCACTAAGGTAATTCTGAAGAAAAAAATGTCAAGAAATGCATTTTTTTTGTCCTTAACCTTTTTACGTGTGAGTTCCAAAAATCTTTAATGGTCGCCCCAGTGTGAGTTTATGCACGTGATGTCAGAATGCACTCACGGGTCCAAAATGTGGTTGTTACGCAACAGGACAGTTAACCTTCACTGCCCTCAAACCAAGACATGCTGCCTGCTAATTATTTATAGGCAATCTCTGTGTACATTTGTACTCTCTACTCTTAAATTCCCACTTTCATTTCACATCGACAGTCCTGATGAATAGAATTGGTTTCATTCATCTGACAGTAATGATTATCCATTGTTACTGCGGACTGCTTCCTGTTCATCACGGACATCTTGAAGACTTATGATGTGTTACCAGTACCACGTCAATTGTGAGGAGTACTAGTAGCTACAATTGAAGTCGGAAGTTTACATACACTTAGGTTGGAGTCATTAAATCTTGTTTTTCAACCACTCCACAAATTTCTTGGTAACAAACTATAGTTTTGTTAAGTCAGTTATGTCAAGCCCTGACCTTAGAGAGCCTTTTAATGTCTATATTTGGTTTGGACAGGGTGTGATTTGGGGTGGGCATTCTATGTTACGTTATCTATGATTTTGTATTTCTATGTTTTGGCGGGTATGGGTCTCAATCAGGGACAGCTGTCTATCGTTGTCTCTGATTGGGAACCATACTTAGGTAGCCCTTTTTCCCTCCTTTCTTTGTGGGAGGTTGATGTTGTTTAGGGCACATAGCCTTCAACTTCACGGTTTGTTTGTGGTGTTTATTGTTTTTGTCGGCGTCATCTTAAATGAAGAAAATGTACGCTCGCAACGCTGCACCTTGGTCCTCCTTCATCAACAGCCGTTAGAACATCTACTTTGTGCATTACACAAGTAATTTTTCACAAACCCTGACCTCAGTCCTATAGACATTTTGTGGGCAGAAGTGAAAAAGCGAGTAAGGAGACCTACAAACCTGACTAAGTTACAGCACTGTCAAGAGGAATGGGCCAAAATTCACCCAACTTAATGTGGGATGCTTGTGGAAGGCTACCCGAAATGTTTGACCCTGTCACGTACATTGTTGTAAGAACTGGATCAAAATGCGGCGTGGTTTGGGTTCATCATCTTTATTCTGTGAACCGGCAAAAAACAATAAAGACCGTGAAGCTATGCAGTGCTCAAGGCAAATATACACAAACAAGATCCCACAGCAAACAGGTGGGAAAAAGCTGCCAAAATATCATCCCCAATCAGAGACAACGATAGACAGCTGCCTCTGATTGGGAACCATACCAAGGCAACCTAGAAATAAAGAAACTAGAATGCCCACCCTAGTTATACCCCGACCTAACCAAAATAGAGAATAAAGGATATCTACGGTCAGGGTGTGACAGACCCAAGTTAAACAATTTAAAGGCAATGGTACCAAATACTAATTGAGTGTATGTAAACTTCTGACCCACTGGGAATGTGATGAAAGAAATAAAAGCTGAAATAAATAATTCTCTACTATTATTCTGACATTTCACATTTTTAAAATAAAGTAGTGATCCTAACTGACCTAAGACAGGGCATTTTTTACTTAGATTAAGTGTCAGGAATTGTGAAAAACTGAGTTTAAATGTGTTTGGGTAAGGTGTATTTAAACTTAGAGTAGAAGAGTCGAGTATTTACATAAGTACATTATACTCGATACCGTATGTAATACGCGACGAACGGAAATCATCCTACTATTGGCATTTGACTATGATGATGTATTCACCTAACTGCACCGCCGGAGGACTTGAGTGAGACTACCTTTAATATGCATGCAATAGCGGAAACCTCACCATATTTGCAATATTCATGCAATCTGAAAGTGTATGGGTCAGTCGTGAAAGATGACCGATTTTATGGTGTTCCATACCCATTTCCCAAGAACACCTTTTTCCTAATTGGATCCGGAGATATGTTTTCTCCATCACACCCCCTTCCTCTCCTCCTTCTCTTTCCACTCTCCAATGTGTTTGGGAGCAAGTTGGGACGGCGGCATGCAACTGAGCTAACTGCATTAACATCAATTTACTGGTGTGGCAAAGCTGTGTACGACGATAGATGTATGACTCAGCTAGCACACTGTGTGCGAGAGAGAGAGAGAGAGAGAGAGAAAGTGTGTGTGTGTGTGTGTGTGTGTGTATGTGTGGGTTGCTATATTCCAACTTCACCGGCTCTCCGAAGTAAGAGAGTACTGCTAAGTCAATTCATGCAGATTGAACAGACCCACAGAAGGCTCACACACATACACACCCGTAGTGACCTCCTCCTGCTAAGAGGTAGGAGATGATGAATGATGCTTATGGCCTTGTGTCTCAGTTCCTCTAGCATCAAGAACCACACAGGGGAGGATTCAAATATCAAGTCGCAGTGTCTTCAGATCACAGTGGGCATATGTCTCCTCCTTCCCCTCTGCCCCGAAAGCACCTGGCTGAGTAAATTAAATGCAGGCGGAGAGAAATATCTTGATAGTATGTCCCTAATTTCTGTGTGGGATGGAGAAAGTTTGTGTGTTTGTATTCTTATTCATTATTCATTAACTGCTGCCAAGGCAGAAACTAGTCTTCCTGAGGTCCAGCAAAATTAAGGCAGTTAATACAATTTTAAAAACATTACAATACATTCACAGATTTCACAACACACTGTGTGCCCTCAGGCCCCTACTCCGCCACTATCACATATTTACAGTACATAATCCATGTGTACATGTGTGTATAGTGTGCATGTGTGTATAGTGTGTCTGTGCCTATGTTTGTGTTGCCTCACAGTCCCCACTGTTCCATAAGGTGTATTTTTATCTGTTTTTTAAATCTAATTTCACTGCTTGCATTGGTTACTTGATGTTGAATTGAGTTCCATGGTGTCATGGCTCTAATTAGTACTGTGCACCTCCCATAGTCTGTTCTGGACTTGGGGACTATGAAGATAACTCTGGTGGCATGTCTTCCAGGGAATGCATGGGTGTCCGAGCTGTGCGCCAGCAGTTCAAACAGACAGCTCGGTGCATTCAACCTGTCAATACCTCTCATAAAAACAAGTAGTGATGAAGTCTATCTCTCCTCCACTTTGAGCCAAGAGAGATTGACATGCATATTATTAATATTAGCTCTCTGTGTACATCCAAGGGCCAGCCGTGCTGCCCTGTTCTGAACCAATTGTAATTTTCCTAAGTCCTTTTTTGTGGCACCTGACCACATGACTGAACAGTAGTCCAGGTGTGACAAAACCAGGGCCTGTAGGAACGGCCTTGTTGATAGAGCTGTTAAGAAGGTAGAGCTGTGCTTTATAAATGGAGTGAGTGAGTGAGTGAGTGAGTGAGTGAGTGAGTGAGTGAGTGAGTGAGTGAGTGAGTGAGTGAGTGAGTGAGTGAGTGAATTAGTTAGTTAGTGAGAGTTGTCATTCTCTGCCTGAACCCGATGGCCAATTCGGGCTGGGCCGGGCTCGAGCTTGGCAGGCTGTGTAAAAAATAATTTACAAAATTTAAACTGCTGGAAGTGCAGCCAGCTGGCAGTTGCTGAAGCTATACCTAATTACAACCATTTTATTTTAGTTTCTTACCTGTTGTTTCTCTTACTGAAAAGTTATGCTACCGAAATCCCTCCCTCAATCATAATCGCATTCAGAAATTGGTTATAACCTCCGAACATCACTGTAACACATGCAGCAAAATGGATGAGAAGGTTGTGATGAAGGGTCTTGCCACAGGCAAATGTATATTGGTTGCTCAGGAGGGAAAGGAGAAGTCCTTTGCTGCTATTGGGGAGAGAGTAACCACCTACTCAATAGCTGTCCGACCACAAACCCTCCACCACCGCCCGGGTAAACACCTCTACGTTTTTGAATATTACCAAAAGGCAGTTTGTTATCCCGGCTCTTCTTTCTGCTAATTGGGTCACTCAGTTAGTGGAGGGACTAGTGGACTCGGTGCCCGCAGCGAGTTCCATTGACGAACAATTGGCACAACAATTAGGAGTCAAACTAATCCCTGTTAATCCACCCCTGTTAATCCACCGCTCACTCGAGACACGCTATCAGAGTCGGTACAGCCAGCTGATTGCATCGTGCCGACAGAAACAAGCATCTTTCTGGTAAGAAGAGGGGCGGGGGGTATGCCTTATGATTAACGAGATGTGGTGTGATCATAACAACATACAGGAACTCAAGTCCTTCTGTTCACCTGATTTATAATTCCTCACAATCAAATGTCGACCGCATTATCAACCAAGAGAATTTTCTTCGATTATAATCACAGCCGCATATATTCCCCCCCAAGCAGACACATCGATGGCCCTGAACAAACTTTATTTGACTCTATGTACACTGGAAACCACATATCCTGAGGCTGCATTCATTGTAGCTAGGGAATTTAAGAATCTAAAAAACAAGACTCCCTAAATTCTATCAGCATATCGATTGTGCTACCAGGGCTGGTTAAACCCTGGATCATTGTTATTCTAACTTCCGCGACGCATATAAGGCCCTCCCCCGCCCTCCTTTCGGAAAAGCTGACCACGACTCCATTTTGTTGCTCCCTGCCTATAGACAGAGACTAAAATAGGAAGCTCCCGCGCTCAGGTCTGTTCAACTCTGGTCCGACCAATCTGATTCCACACTTCAAGATTGCGATATGTTGGGCATTGCTTCAAACAAAAACTTTGACGAATACGCTGATTCGGTGAGTGAGTTTATTAGCAAGTGCATCGGTGATGTCGTACCCAAAGCAACAATTAAAACATTCCCAAAGCAGAATCCGTGAATTGATGGCAGCATTTGTGCAAAACTGCTTTTAACCAGGGCAAGGTGACCGGAAACATGACCGAATACAAACAGTGTAGCTATTCCCTCCGCAAGGCAATCAAACAAGCTAAGCGTCAGTATAGAGACAACGTAGAGTCGCAATTCAACGGCTCAGACACGAGAGGTATGTGGCAGGGTCTACAGTCAATCACATATTACAAAAAGAAAACCAGCCCCGTAGCGGACCAGGATGTCCTGCTCACAGACACACTAAAAAACTTATTTGCTTGTTTTGAGGATAATACAGTGCCACTGACACGGCCCGCTACCAAAATCTGCGGACTCTCCTTCACTGCAGCCGATGTGAGTAAAACAGTTAAACGTGTAAACCCTCGCAAGTCTGCAGGCAAAGACAGCATCCCCAGCCGCGTCCTCAGAGCATGCACAGAACAGCTGGCCTGTGTGTTTACGGACATATTCAATCAATCCCTATCCCAGTCTGCTGTTCCCACATGCCTCAAGAGGGCCACAATTGTTCCTGTTTCCAAGAAAGCTAAGATAACTGAGCTAAATGACTACCGCCCTGTAGCACTCACTTCCGTCGTCATGAGGTGCTTTGAGAGATTAGTCAAGGACCATATCACCTCCACCCTACCTGACACCCTAGATCCACTCCAATTTGCTTACCGCCCCAATAGGTCCACAGACGACGCAATCGCAGCCACACTGCCCTAACCCATCTGGACAAGAGGAATACTTGTGTGAGAATGCTGTTCATCGACAACAGCTCAGCATTTAACACCACAGTACCCTCCAAACTCGTCATCCAGCTCGAGACCCTGGGTCTCGACCCCGCCCTGTGCAACTGGGCACAGGACTTCCTGACGGGCCGCCCCCAGGTGGTGAGGGTAGGTAACAACATCTCCACCCTGCTGATCCTCAACACTGCGGCCCGACAAGGGTGCGTTCTGAGCCCTCTCCTGTACTCCCTGTTCACCCACGACTGCGTGGCCATGCACGCCTCCAACTCAATCATCAAGTTTGCGGACGACACTACAGTGGTAGGCTTGATTACCAACAATGACGAAACAGCCTACAGGGAGGAGGTGAGGGTCCTCGGAGTGTGGTGTCAGGAAAATAACCTCACACTCAACGTCAACTAAACAAAGGAGATGATCGTGGACTTTAGGAAACAGCAGAGGGAGCACCCCCCTATCCACATCGACGGGACAGTACTGGAGAGGGAAGTAAGTTCCTCGGCGTACACATCACGGACAAACTGAATTGATGCTGCCGTCCAAGATAGGCAAGATGTCTATGACCATGTGTGCACACTTTTATAGTCATGGCTGTGCCACCATCAGAGGAGCCAATGCGTCTGTGCCATCCCCCGCCAAGAGAATAGAGCTGGACTTTTCAGAAAATGTCACAGAGAATTCCGATGAAGAAGATACAAACGGCCAGTACATCACTGGGGCCAAGCTTCCTGCCATTCAGGACCTACAGTATATAATAGGCGGTGTCAGAGGAAAGCCCATAAAATTGTCAGAGACTCCAGTCACGCAAGTAAGTTATAGACAATTCATAAAAATTGCACCTGGACAATTTACATTCACCCCCCTTTTGTACACTGCTGCTACTCGCTGTTTGTTTGTTACATATGCATAGTCACTTCGCCCCCACTTACATGTACAGATTACCTCAACTAGCCTGTACCCCTGCACACTGACTCAGTACTGGTGCCCCCTGTATATAGCCTTGTTATAGTTAATCTTATTGTGTTACTTTTTATTTCAGCCTACTTGGTAAAACTTTTCTTCAACTGCACTGTTGGTTAAGGGGTTGTAAATAACCATTTCACGGTAAAGTCTACACTTGTTGTATTCGGCACGTGGCAAAACATTTTTGATTTGATTTGACAATGAGGTGACAAGATACACCACACAAAGGTCTGTGATGGCAGACGAAGGAGACCTGTTGGCCTGTGGAAGCACAGTATGTCCACGGCTAGCCAAGTTGATGAGAGTTGGTAGACCAATTATTCTGACATTTCCAATAGGTTGCCCAGCCTATTCAATCATTAATGAATTATTAATTTCCATTTTATTTCAGTTTGCCAGCGGCAAGAGGCGACTTTCTTTATCCCCATACCACCAGCGATCCCTGGGGCAGAGGGAGGGCCCCCCTGAATCTCTCCAAAGATACGTATTCTTCTGTTCTGTTAACTTGTGTTATCTTAAGACTTAGGCCATAATAGTCTAATAATTATGCAAGGCTCCCTTAGTTATTTTATTTTCAAAATAAAAAGACTGATTTATTTAAAGATATGACTGACTCAAACTTATGGACTACTATCAATAATAATAATAAAAACAAGAAGAAGTAAAATAAAAAAATCAATAACAAACAGCAAGGTGGGCTAGAACCGCATGTAGGTCTATAAGGTGCCAAATAGGGTGTTAAATGAAAGTTTGTGTTTCTGATTGTTTGAAACGAAGCCTAGAGAGTCTGTTCTCACTGGAAAGTGTTTTAAAGTCTTTATTACAGAAAAATTATGAAACAGTCGCATTAATGTTCTTTAGCAGGCATGTGGTTTATTTGGGCCTATTCCCAATTATTCAAGATTACCTTTATTTCATTTTAAAATTGGAATGCTTCATTCATAATAAAAGATCCCGGAAATGTTCCATACGCACAAAAAACATTTCTCCCAAATTTTGTGCACACATTTGTTTACATCCCTTTTACTGAGCATTTATCCTTTGCCAAGATACTCCATCCACCTGACTGGTGTGGCATATTAAGAAGCTGATTATACAGCATGATCATTACACAGGTGCAGTTTGACCTGGGGACAATAAAACAACATTCCAAAATGGACAGCTGATGAAACTGTAGGTTTGCACAATCAAGGAATTTCTGCACAAACTGACAGAAACCTTCTCAGGGAAGCTCATCTGCTTGCTCGTCATCCTCACCAGGGTCTTGACCTGACTGCAATTTAGCTTTGTATCCTACTTCAGTGGGAAAATGCTCACCTTTGATGGCCATTGGCAGACTGGAGGAATGTGCTCTTCAGGGATGAATCCTGGTATTAACTGTACCGGGCAGATGGCGTTGTGTGGGCTAGCGGTTTTCTGATGTCCAGGTTGTGAACAGAGTGTCCCATGGTGGCTGTGGGGTTATGGTTTGGACAGGCATAAGCTACAGACAAAGAACACAGTTGCATTTTATCAATGGCAGATTAAATGCATGGAGATACTGTGGCGAGATCCTGAGGCCCGTTGTCGTACCATTGATCCGCCGCCTTCACCTCATGTTTCAGCATGGCCCCATGTCGCAAGGATCTGTACACAATTCCTGGAAGGTGAACATATCCCAGTTCTTAGATGGCCTGCATACTCACCAGACATGTCACCCATTGAGCATGTTTGGGATGCTCTGGACATGTACGACAGCGTGTTCTAGTTCCCAACAATATCCAGCAACTTCGCAGAGCCATTGAAGAGGAGTGGGTCAACATTTCACAGGCCTCAATCAACAGCCTGATCAACTCTATGCAAAGAAGATGTGTAGCGCCACATGTGTCGCGCCGCATAGTGGTCACACCAGATACCAACTGATTGTCTAATGCACACCCATACATTTAAAAAAAATATCTGTGACCAACAGATGCATATCTGTATTCCCAGTCATGTGAAATAAAATAATAGGGCCTAATTTATTTATTTCAATTGACTGATTTCTAAATGTGAACTGCAACTCAGTAAAATCTTTGAAATTGTTGCATGTTGCGTTTATATTTTTGTTCAGTGTACTGTAGTTGTAAGGGTGGCAGGTATCGGCGCTTAATGTGTAAAAATGTTTTTGCCTTGCTTACATTAGTACCAATTAAGTTGACGACTCGAGGGGACTTGATTTGTGATCTGACTTAAAATTATTTAAAGTTGTCTCAGAAATATTAAAATCTGAAAGAGATCTACAGTTGAAGTCGGAAGTTAACATAAACTTAGGTTGGAGCCATAAAACCTAGCTTTTCAACCACTACACAAATGTCTTGTTAACAAACTCTAGTTTTGGCAAGTCAGTTAGGACTTGCAGTTAGGTCATTTTTATAACAATTATTTACAGACAGATTATTTCACTTTATCACAATTCCAGTGGGTCAGAGGTTTACATACACTAATTTGACTGTGCCTTTAAAACTTTTACACCTGACTGACGCGCCCAAAGTAAACTGCCTGTTGCTCAGGCACTGAAGCCAGGATATGCATATAATTATACCATTGGAAAGAAGACACTTCGAAGTTTGTAGAAATGTTAAAATGATGTAGGAGACTAGAACACAATAGATTTGGTAGGAGAAAATAAAAACCAACCTGAATCCTTTTTTGTTTTTGAGAGCCCATGCTTTTCCAATAGAACGTATAAGGAAAAAATGTAATCTAGCTTCCAGTAGGCATTTCCTATTGGTTCCATTGGGTGTCAGTAGTCATTGTTCAAGGTTGCAGGCTTGTTTCTACCAAAATGAGGAAGAAATATGTGTTTTACCACAGGGATACAGACTTGTGTATGCGCCCGATATGAAGAGGACACGCACTGGCTAATATCAGTTTTCTATTGAGCTTGAAACGGCAGATTGTTTATGGAATATCGACATAGGCGTACAGAGAACCATTTTCAACAACCATCACTCCTGTGTTCCAATGGCACGTTGTGTTAGCTAATCCAAGTTTATCATTTTAAAAGGCTAATTGATCATTAGAAAACCCTTTTGCAATTACGTGAGCACAGCTGAAAACAGTTGTACTGATTAAAGAAGCAATACAACTGTCCTTCTTTAGACTAGTTGAACCTCTGGAGCATCAGCAAGTGTGGGTTCGATTACAGACTCAAAATGGCCAGAAACAAATTTCTTCTGAAACTCGTTAGTCTATTCTTGTTCTGAGAAATTAAGGCTATTCCATGCGAGATATTGTCAAGAAACTGAAGATCTGAAGAGCATTATCTACCAAAAGTATTCTCTTCGATTATAGTCACAGCCGTGTATATCCCCCCCAAGCAGATACCGACGACGAACCGGAAAGAATTTCACTGGACTCTTATGTAAACTGGAAATCATATACAGTGGGGCAAAAAAAGTATTTAGTCAGCCACCAATTGTGCAAGTTCTCCCACTTAAAAGGATGAGAGGCCTGTAATTTTCATCATAGGTACACTTCAACTATGACAGACAAAATGAGAGAAAAAAATCCAGAAAATCACATTGTTTTAATGAATTTATTTGCAAATTATGGTGGAAAATAAGTATTTGGTCACCAACAAACAAGCAAGATTTCTGGCTCTCACAGACCTGTAATTTCTTCTTTAAGAGGCTCCTCTGTCCTCCACTCGTTACCTGTATTAATGGCACCTGTTTGAACTTGTTATCAGTATAAAAGACACCTGTCCACAATCTCAAACAGTCACACTCCAAACTCCACTATGGCCAAGACCAAAGAGCTGTCAAAGGACACCAGAAACAAAATTGTAAACTTGCACCAGGCTGGGAAGACCCTATCTGCAATAGGTAAGCAGCTTGGTTTGAAGAAATCAACTGTGGGAGCATACAAGACATACAAAACCACTGATAATCTCCCTCAGTCTGGGGCTCCACGCAAGATCTCACCCCGTGGGGTCAAAATAATTACAAGGACGGTGAGCAAAAATCCCAGAACCACACGGGGGGACCTAGTGAATGACCTGCAGAGAGCTGGGACCAAAGTAACAAAGCCTACCATCAGTAACACACTACGCCGCCAGGGACTCAAATCCTGCAGTGCCAGATGTGTCCCCCTGCTTAAGCCAGTACATGTCCAGGCCCATCTGAAGTTTGCTGGAGAGCATTTGGATGATCCAGAAGAAGATTGGGAGAATGTCAGATGAAACCAAAATATAACTTTTTGGTAAAAACTCGTTGTGTTTGGAGGACAAAGAATGCTGAGTTGCATCCAAAGAACACCATACCTACTGTTAAGCATGGGGTTAGTATGAATCACAACTCTGCAACATATTGAGGAGGAACTCTGTCTCTTGCAGGTAAATTATCTCAAGAGATTCTCTAATGAATGTAATTTGACTCAAGAAAAAATATTGGCAACCCTGCCATTATCATCTATAGTGTGAATAGCATTAGCAGCTTCGTTATCCTCTATACTGTGATTGGAATTAGCATGGTAATTGCCATACTCAAACAGGGTGCCATTGCTTTTATATACATTAATGCCATACATAAAGAACTGTGTACGGCAAACGGTTTCATCATACGTTGGACCGCCTATTCACCATTGCTAATGGCATAATTCTAATTGGGAAAGGCTAATTCCTAAATGCACTGGTTGTTGCAAAATAGGTTCTGCAAAGTGTAAAAAAATAGCTAATTGGAGAAGAAAGTTTTGAGTTATGAGGCATTAGACCAGCTACCCATATCTCTTTCAGGGATGTTGTCAAAATCTAAGATTTCCTATTTTAATGAAGTATCTAACTCCCTTGAGAATATGGCGAAGCAACATTGGGCTAGTAATTCCAGCTGTATATCATCAGATGCAATGAAAATCTGTCAAGAATTTGAAAAACCTAGTTGTGTAAGTAGAATTGAGAGAAAGGACACAGGGTTAGGGGAAACAAAGTCGGGAAAAAGTTTCCTAGCCTGTAGAGAGTTGCATGTTGTACTCCCTGTGTGGTTTCTATATCCTGTTTGTGTCTGTATATGGGCCAGTTGGATAACACTTGCCTAGTTTTCCAGACATGCTACTTGTGCCCCACTGTCAACCACACAAATAGTGACTGTTTGCGATCCAACTTACCCAAAACCAATCTAGGTCGTCTTTTATCCTTAGTCTTTCCTACATTTTCCCCTGTGATTGTTTATTAGGAATGGATTTAGAGTGGCCACCTGTCCATTTTTCACCTGGGCCATCTGGTTTCCATCCTCACTTTCAAGTGAAATATCTAATCTAAAATATCACTGAAAAGATATCAACTGTCTTATTTGTGTAACTATGCATTTCTCAATAAGGGTTTTTCAGTGTGATGAATTCCATTATTGTAGTTAATTTATCCTGAATGCATTACTCTTTTTCTCCTTCAGATAAAAGGCTGGCACATCAGATTCTTGAGATACTTTAAAGGGATACTTTGAGGTTTTGGCAATGAAGCCCTGGAAATCAACCAATCCTCCAACCAATTAACACAATGGAAAGGTTAATTAAATGATTTATCTAAATGTTCAACGTGTGTGGGCAACGGAGAGAAATAAAATGGTGCAGTTTGAGGCCATGTGGTGGAGAGTGATGCAGAACCTGGAGATGGGGGTGTGAGCATGTGGGTCTGAGCAAGTGTGATGCAGTTGATGTTCTCGTTTATATGTGTATGTTTTGTATTGTTAAACCAAAAAGTGCAATAAAATATAGGAAAAATGACAGCTCGCAACTCAAATCTGATTATTAATTAGGTATAAGATTTGATTTGTTTTATTTAGGGTAGGGTAGCCTAGTGGTTAGAGCGTTGGACTAGTAACCGGAAGGTTGCAAGTTCAAACCCCTGAGCTGACAAGGTACAAATCTGTCATTCTGCCCCTGAACAGGCAGTTAACCCACTGTTCCTAGGCTGTCATTGTAAATAAGAAGTTGTTCTTAACTGACTTGCCTAGTAAAATAAATTGTGTTTTTATTTTGTTGGGACCACAATGTCACAAATAATTGAACACATACTGTTCGGTACTTATTTATTTGATCCAAAGCCACAAATGAGTGAGTCACTCAGCTGTATGCTGACAAATATAGCTTTATGCTGCAAAATAACCAACTAAATAGGCCAAGCCCAAATAAACGAGTACATTTCATAAAGAAAACAACTAAATTAAATAGCTCAATGTCTTGAAAATATGGGCAACCTTTTTCCACCTGTATCCTCACTGGACTCATTCAGTTTCTTCCCCAAATCAGCATAGAAACACTCCATGTTTCAGAGACCCACTTTATATAGTATAGAGGGGCTATCAGTCTTTCCACACTGAGGTAAATAAATTCAGTTTGCAATCTTATAATTCTTTCGGTCTGTTTTTTGAGAGAGATAAACCAAAAGCAATAGCAAAAGCATAATCAGCGTTCTATCTCCCCCTTGTGATAGTTTGGCGAGATTGACGCAATTTACCACAATCTGCCATAAAGCGTCGCGGCATAAGCTCAAAACCTTTAATTGAGGAAACACTGTACTTTGCCAGAGTCAGATGAACTCTTGGATACCATTTATGTATCTGCGTGCATTGCCAAAATCTCAAAGTATCCCTTTAAGTCTCATATCTAACATGCTTATAACACAGTCAACAAGCAAGCAAATATGTGACCCGTTTCAAGAAGCTAGGCATATGTCACTACTTCACAGGAGAGGCATTTGAACGTTACATTTTTTTTGCCTTCTAGAACATGTGAATTTTGATGTGCCTTAATAACAAATGTGTATTCCATCTGTAAACGCAAATACAATTGTTAAATTACGAGCCTAGTTGTTTTAGCCACATAAAAATAAAGTAACTTTCCCGCTAGCCATGATTGGGTGAGATAATGGATGGGCTGGTCATGCCGAGAGATGAGTTCGGGTTGGTCTGCCATGTAGCGTGCTTCTGTCTATAACATGATCAGCTCAGTATGTGTAGATAATCCTTGCTACCGTGGCTTTTTTGAAATACATACCGTTAGCCATGGAGAACTGCAAACGTGTTGCTACTACTCTCAATAACGTTGCTGACCAGAATTTAGCAGGCGCCATTGACAAAAATCAGTGAGGAAAAGTTGGAGTGACTTGACACAATAACAGGACAAACAAGCTGTAGCAAGCTACAAACCCAAAGGAGAAGACATGCTGCCGTGCAGTGTTCATCCATATATACGGGTAACAGTCCAGCTACATTTTCAAATATTATACATTTCAAATTTTGTCAGAAAGTTGTTTTCATTGAAAGTTAGAGCATACTGTTAGTTAGCTAGTGAACGGTAGCTTGCTAGCTCGTTAGCTAACGTTCCGTGTTAAAAATCTATTTATATCACAGAAAGCAATTTACATTGCTAGTTATAGCCTAAAGTTAGCTAGCTTTAGCTACCTGCAGATTCATACTACATATCAATTAATGGTGGCTAACTGTGACAATCAGTTTGTATTGCTAGTAGTATGGGTTGGGATTATGGCTAATGGTTTAGCTAGCTAGCTATCTAACTAGCATGCGAGGAAAAGTGACAGAAATACATCTTCACTATCAAATAAGAGCAGCGGGATCAATGTACCAAGGGTAGACCAAGGCGCAGCGTGATTTGGGTTCATCATATTTTTTTTAAATGTGAACCAGCAATAAAAACAATAAAGCGAAACAAACAAACGTACAGCCTTGTAGGGCTCAAAAGCAAGATCCCACAAACAACAGGTGGGAAAAGGCTACCAAAATATGATCCCCAATCAGAGACGATAGACAGCTGCCTCTGATTGGGAACCATACCAGGCCAACATAGAAATACAAACACTAGACTACACATAGAAATAATAAACTAGAACACCCCCCAGTCAAGCCCTGACCTACTCCACCATAGAAAATAAAGGCTTTCTATAGTCAGGACATGACAGCCCTTGTCTTTCAGACAGGCAAACTAGTCAGTTGAGGTATTTAGACCATGCAAATGACTGACTCAAAGTATGGTTTAGAAACTCTGACTGACACATGAGAAACATGTTTACTAGCAAAAAATACCAAACATTTTTGGATCATTTTTGGATCATATCCAGAAAATTGCCCATATTTGTTACATTACTTGTTTTGTCTAACTACTCGACATACCCCTAGTGTCTGGGTAAGCTCCATCTAATAATTATAAAATATTTATACAATATTTTTTTGTGAACACTATCTAGTTTTGAATTTGCTACTTTGAAAATATGCAAGTAACCATTTGACTGTACTGTTTCCTTCTGTATCCTGTGCATGTGACAAATACAGTTAGATTTGATTTGATATAGTGTGTGTTCACCAGAGACGGTAATGTGAATAATAACATGACATGAACCAAAGTCAGATTAGGATATTAGGCCAAGGACTAGTTTTTCCCTTATTGTAGGCTACTACTTTCACCACTTGTGACTAGGGGGTAGTATTTTCATTTTTGGAAAAATAACATTCCCGTAGTAAACGGGATATTTTGTCAGGACAAGATGCTAGAATATGCATATAATTGACAGCTTAGGATAGAAAACACTCTAAAGTTTCCAAACTGTAAAAATATTGTCTGTGAGTATAACAGAACTGATATTGCAGGCGAAAGCCTGAGAAAAATCCAATCCAGAAGTGCCTCATGTTTTGAAAGCGCTGCGTTCCAATGCGTCCCTATTGAGCAGTGAATGGGCTATCAACCAGATTCCCCAAGGTGTCTAACAGCATTGTGACGTAGTTTTACGCATTTATGTTGAAGAATACCCGTAAGCGGCTACATTGCGCAACTGGTCACCTGATGGCTCCCAGATTGATTCTCGTGTAAAATACCAGCCATTATTCCAATCGGTCCTACTGAAAAACCAATTGTCTCAGTGGATATATTATCGAATAGATATTTGAAAAACACCTTGAGGGTTGATTATAAACACGTTTGCCATGTTTCTGTGGATATTATGGAGCTAATTTGGAATATTTTTCAGAGTTTTTGTGACTGCAATTTCCGGGCGATTTCTCAGCCAAACGTGAAGAACAAACGGAGCTATTTTGCCTACAAAAATAATATTTTTGGAAAAAAGGAACATTGGCTATCTAACTGGGAGTCTCGTGAGTGAAAATATCCGAAGCTCATCAAAGGTAAACAATTTAATTTGATTGCTTTTCTGATTTACGTGACCAAGTTACCTGCTGCTAGCTGGACAAAATCCTATGCTAGGCTATCGATAAACTTACACAAATGCTTGTCTAGCTTTGGCTATAAAGCATATTTTGAAAATCTGAGATGACATGGTAATTAACAAAAGGCTAAGCTGTGTCTCAATATATTTCACTTGGACTTTCATTAATAGGAATATATTCTGGGAATATTTATGTCCGTTGCGTTATGCTAATTAGTGTCAGTCGATGATTACGCCCCCTCATGCGGGATGGGGATTCACTAGAGGTTTTAAGCCTTGAAATTCTTTGGTTGTTTTCTCAAAAGTGGGGTTACAAGTTTATCATCTTTCAATGCAGAATTACTTTCCCATTGTTCCTCAACTGCAGTGTGTGAAATGGTGTATACCATTTTGTATCTCTAAGTCTCTACTTAAATCCAATGTAAAAAAAACACAATTTAAAATTTTGCTACAAAAGACTTAATCTAGGCGCTCTATCAAATATGAGAAAGCCACTGTCAAGCATTGACAGCATTTGGGGGGGATTGAGTTGAGGTGTCATTGAATTTTAAAGAGTTGGTTACTTTAATTAATGGGCTAATCTTGTTTTTTCTAAAGATATCACTCCTCTCACCACTTGAGTTTCAGTCATGCAAAAAGTGAACATGGTGGATGTTCTAAAAACAGCTTTCAGGATCTGCAGTCTTGAAATGTTCTCTTACATTATAAAACAGTATCTGGTTATAATACAAATCACATTCATAAAGTAACAGTTGTGAAGTAATAGACCTACAAAGCAATATTACTCACCAACTTCCATAAATCAATAACCAATCTAATCATCATTTTAAAGGAATTACCATGTTATTCTCTGATATAGGTATTATATAATAGAATAGAGGACACACCAAAACCCAGGGCTATAGTTGGCCCTGCTCCAGTGCCGGGTTAACCACTATTTGGATGTTGGAACTTTTACTGGCCATTCACACTTAGTCCTTTTTATTAACAAATGTTTGTGTGAATGATAAGGTAGCTCAGGGCCAGTTTTAACCCAAATAGCCCTGGGCTCAGTTAATGTAGTGTGAACAACCATTGAAACACATGTCAATAACACCATTGAAACAGAGTGTCAATAACCCCATCGAAATACACTTTATCGTTCCAAACAACAGCCATAAGAATCTAAAGAGTGATATAGGAATGGCTCATGAAATAGTCTGTGGGCTCTGTGCCTGCAGAATCTCTGAGCTCTAACTGCAAAGCAGCGGTTGGATTTCAATTGAACAGCCAGCTGTTAGGGAAATGCAGCAGCAGATGAGAGCCTCAGAGTGACAAGGGGAAATTACAGTACATATTGGTTTTGTTATCGTATCTAATTGATTCCATATTCAACCAGTGGTTACTCGGTTTCTTTCACTTCAACGGGTAGCTGATCATGGACTTCAGGAAACAGCGGTGGGAGCACCCCCCTATCCACATCGACAGGACCGCATTGGAGAAGGTAAGTTTCTCATCGTACACATCCGTTACAAACTGAAATGGTCCACCCACACACCTCAGGATGCTGAAGAAATTTGGCTTGGCACCTAAAACCGTCACAAAACCTTTACAGATGCACAATTGAGAGCATCCTGTTGGGCTGTATGACCGCCTGGTACGGCAACTGCACCGCCCGCTTCTACTGTATCTTAGTCTATGCCGCTCCGACATTGCTCATCCAAGTATATATGTTTTTAATTCCATTCTTTTGGATTTGTGTGTGATGTGTGTATTGTTACTTGTTAGACATTACTGCACTGTTGGAGCTAGAAACACAAGCATTTCGCTACACTCGCAATAGCATCTGCTAATCACCAATAACGTTTTATTTTATTCTATTTTTTTCAGAATATAACCTTAAATGTCTGGGGAAGAATGCCGGTTATAAGAGGGGATTGGACACTGGGGAGCTGTTGAAATGGATATCTGACAGATATTTGTTGTAGACTGTGTTGCTGATAATGTCAGTGTTACAGCTATCCATTCTGTTAGGATCTGGGAAATTACGTCATTTCATTTTGCAATAACCTAGGTTTTATGTCTTGGTGAGTTTTCCAAAAGCTTTGTAGCTAACAAGCTACTTTATTTATTTTAACGAACTCATAGAACATGAAAGTGCTTCATTTTGTCCACTTGACCATCAAACACACATTTTTACAATTGTTAGGCTGCTCACTGCTGTGGGGCTGGATCGTTGAAATACCTGAAACGGTAGTTATTGGCATTTGAGCTCCTGCATGAGATCCTTCATATGAAAATATACCAGAATCTTGTAACGAACAAGACCTCTTGTGAAATATCTATCTACAATCTACAATACAGTGCTGTGAAAAGTTTTTGCATATTTTTGATACTGAATGTTATCAGATCTTCAACCAAAATTGAATGTTAGATAACTGGAACCTGCATGAACAACTAACAACAATTTCATACTTATTTTATTTGTTTCATAAACTTAGTTAGGCAACACCCAATGTTCCTGTGTGAAAACATAATTGCTCCCTTACACTCAGTAACTGGTTGTGACATATTTAGCTGCAAGGACTCCAACCAAATGCTTTCTGTAGTTGTTGATCAGTCGCTCACGTCACACTGAAAGAATTTTCTACCCACGCTTCCATGTAGAACTGCTGTAACTCAGTGACATTTGTGGGTTTTCAAACATGAACTGCTTTTTTCAAGTCCTGCCACAACATCTCAATTGGGGTTAGGTTAGGTTAGGACTTTGACTAGGCCATTCCAAAACTTAAAATGTGTTGCTTTTTAGCCATTTTCATGTAAACTTGACTGTGTGTTTTGGATCATTGTCTTGCTGCATGACCCTGCTGCGATTCAGCTTCAGCTCACAGACGGATGGCCTGACATTTTCCTGTGGAATAAATTCTCATAAAAAGCATAATTCATGGTTCCTTCTATTAAGGCAAGTCTTCCAGGTCCTGAGGCAGCAAAGCATCCCCAAACCATCACACTATCACCACCATGCTTGACCGTTGGCATGAGGTTCTTACTGTGGAATGCAGTATTTGGTTTTCAGGAGGCATAATGGGACCCATGTCATCTAAAAAGTTATACTTTTGAAACATCTGTCCATAGAACATTCTTCCAAGAGTCTTGATGATCATCCAGGTGCTTCCGGGTGCTTTTTGGCAAACTTGAGTCAACTTTTTGGATGAGATGGGTCCCGTTTTGCCATCCATCTAAGTGCAGCTGTGTCATGCAGCAAGACAATGATCCAAAACACACAAGCGAAAGGGGTCTGAGCTGGCAACCCTGAGGTACCATATTTAAAATCTGATGCCACGTTCAAAATCTCCGACTTCTGACTTCAGTGTGTTCATGACAACTGGGAACTCGGAAAAAACTAGCTCTGACTGGGAAAAATCTTTTAGAATGGTCATCCAACTCAGAATTCAAACTTGGGAGCTCTGGCCTCTTTCTACAGCTCCAACTTCCCGACCTGAAGATCATTGAAAGCACAGAAGAATCCCTTTACCTCGGTTTTTATGACATCTTTGGTCTGACACGATGCTTGCGTGACAACCAGAATGCATGGTATGATGTCAACAAACATGGCGCCACACATGGTGCCACACATAGCTGACAAATAGCTTAGCATTATCTCATCATAATCAGTACAACCTTCAAAAAAGTATTTTACACACATCATATGTGTCCATTACAATCTATGCAAGAATTAGAATGCATGATTTGTCACCAAGACTTGAAAACGTGACTAAAACAGTAAATACATCATGCTCTACACATACTGTACATACAGTGTGCTCCAGTAAAAACGACATGATATACAGAAAATAAGGCACTTACTTTGAGAGATGTGCAACGTCTACATACTTGATCTGGGGAAAAACTGGGGAAGTGCTTGGGCTCTCAAAGAGATAAGGTTGTTCGGCTCAGTAAAGCCTGAAACATAAACTGTCCGCAACAGTGAAATTAGTTACTTCTTATGTGAATTAATGGAAAATCAAACCTGTTCGAAAATAATTTAAAATTGACAAGTTGAAACATTGCCTATGGATGATTAGCAGGCAGCATTTCAACTGTCCTGTTACAAAACAATCACATTTTAGAGTAAAAGGTGTAAAAAAAAACTCATGCTTGGGCAACATATTTGGAACTTCCGTGAAAAGGTTAAAGAAATAAAATAAGTACAAATGTTTTTTGTTATTTTCTAACATTAGGTTTCTGTTGATGATTTGATAACATTCTGTTTCAGAAATATGCAAAAATAGAGAAAATCAGAAAGGGAGGGGACATATTTTTCCATGGCAGTCTATCATCCTTCATGATATAATTAGCATTTAAAATAGCCATGCACGTGGCCTGGGGTGGACTAGTGGTGTTTGCCGCTGCCTTCGGAGCACACGTCTATACTAGTACTGGCGTGAGTCTGAATCCAGTCAACGCCCTTCTAGCACCACCATCTCTCCTCACTTTCCCGTCTCTTCTCACTGTATCTGTCCAAAAGACTTGAAGTCTTGTAAAATAGCATGGTGGTCTAGCACTCTAAGCCACTGCACCTTACACACGCAGAGGTATGGGTGGAAAGGAAATGCAACCGCATCAAAAGTTTGTTTCTCATTTAGAACTTGAAAGAGAAATGATTTCATCACAAGCAAAATTTCCTCGACTCTCTCCTTCCTAATCTATAGCCCAGCTAGTATACATCTTCCTCTCCTTTTTAACTTCTCAGTCTGTCTTTCTGCCACTCACAGTCAGTCCTTAACTCTACATCACACACACACACACACCACCCTCTCTCGCTGTCCTCTGCATTGTAGGACCAACTGCTGAGCTGAAAGAGGTATATTTGTTATATATTTCTGTGTGCCTGCGTGTGTATGCCTCTGTATGTGTGTTTGTGTATTATGTTCGCTCTTTAAAGCTGCATCAAACTCGTGCCTGTCAGATGTGGCAGAGAAGCCATCTCAAATCAAATAGAGCAGTTGACTCATAAGAGCACCCTCAACAGCTTTACTGGTTGACATGCAGGTAAATCATCCGGGCAAACCATGAAGGTGCATTTTCAATACAGACGGTCCCATTGCCCATTACTTTGAAACATTTTCCTAAGGCATAGATATACCGTATGTGTGCAGCGAAAAAGAATGCACTTGTCAGGAAAGTGGTTTGATTAAAATAAAGACATCTGGTTTGACAGCAGGATGACATGACAAATCTTGTCAGCAAGATGCACCTTACTCAAGTAGGCTCCAAACCCACATAGGGAAATTAAAACACACAAACTCTACCTGCATCCTAAATTATACCCTACTCCCTAAATAGTGCACTACTTACAACCAGAGCCCTATGGGCCCTGTTCAAAAGCAGTGCATTACGTAGGGAATAGAGTGCCATTTGGAACGCACAACTGTGTCTACTGTATAGCACATAAATAAACTTATGGAAATCACAGTACTTTTCTGAAGTAAGAATTTGTTGAGTCAGGCCGATCATGTCCGTTCTCTTTTTTACGCCCAAAAAGACATAACTACAGGTGAAATGGCAGCAATTTCAAAAGTCATCCATCCTAGGAAGATTAGTAACCTCGCCAGATGGAAGATAATGTGAAGGCCATAATTAATCATTGTATTCCCACAGGGTAAAACGAAGAAATGCATACCATTGTTAACACTCGGCATGAAGGGAATGCCGTAAGAGATCAAATGTGATGCCGTTTCTCACTTTAACAAGGATATAGATGTTTCTAACCCTTCCTTATACATTGATCACACATCAATTAATATCACACGTTGTGAAAGCTGTCACGGCCGAATGTCACTGTCAATAATTAGTTATTGTTGAGTCTCAAATGGCACCCTATTCCCTATTTAGTGCACTACTTTTAACCAGGGACCACAGGGAAATGTTTAGTGCATTACTACATAGATCATTGGTCAAAAGTAGTGAACCATGTAGAGAATAGGGTGCCATTTGGGAAGCAGGCATTGTTTCCACTGCCTGCAAAAAAATGCCACAACTGCTACCTAGTCAAGTGGAAACAACCCAGTTAAAAACATTTGGCAAATAGATATCAAACTGGATAAACATCATAAATAGTTGAGAGAGGTTGAGGATAGAGGAAGGACTAAAATCAAACAAAAGATAACTCTTGTAAAAACTATTGTGTTCGTAAAATGTATATAGTGTGTTAAAGCTGGAGGTTGAAGCCTAAGTGTTGTTGTTCATTAGTTTATTCCAATTAGGGGAGTAGTTGTAGAGTTAGCGGAAAATAATAAAGGAAAATATGTTTATAAAGAAATCTACTGTATATTCAGTACCGGTCAAAGGTTTGGACACCCCTACTAATTCAAAGGTTTTTCTTTATTTTTACTATTTTCTACATTGTAGAATAATAGTGAAGACATCAAAACTATGAAATAACGCATATGGAATCATGTAGTAACCAAATAAGTGTTAAACAAATCAAAATATATTTATGACATCTTTGCACACTCTTGGCATTCTCTCAACCAGCTTCATGAGGTAGTCACCTGGAATGCATTTCAAATAACAAGTGTGTCATGTTAAAAGTTCATTCGTGGGATTTCTTTCCTTCTTCATGCGTTTGAGCCAATCAGTTGTGTTGTGACAAGGTAGGGGTGGCATACAGGAGATAGCCCTAATTGTTAAAATCAAGATCATATTATGGCAAGAACATCCCAAATAAGCAAAGAGAAATGACAGTCCATCATTACTTTAAGACATTAAGGTCAGTCAATGTCATGACTTCTACCGAAGTCGGTCCCTTTCCTTGTTCGGACGGCGTTCGGCGGTCGACGTCCTTCTAGCCACCGCCGATCCACTTTTCATTGTCCATTTGTTTTGTCTGTGTCTTACACACCTGGCTTCACTCAGCCAATTACTTGTTTATTATTTAACCCTTTGTTCACCATGTATTGTTTGCGAGTGATTGTTTATTGTATTTTCGGTCCGTCATGGTGTGCTCGTGATGTTACTTTGTACATTTGTCATTTTGAAAGCATCTTCAAGCGCAGTCGCAAAAACCATCAAGCGCTATGATGAAACTGTCTCTCATGAGGACCTCCACAGGAAAGGAAGACCCAGAGTTACCTCTGCTACAGAGGATAAGTTCATTATAGTTAACAGCCTCAGAAATGCAGCCCAAATAAATGCTTCAGAGTTCAAGCAACAGACACGTCTCAATATCAACTGTTCAGAGGAGACTGTGTGAATCAGGCCTTCATGGTCAAATTGCTGCAAAGAAACAACTACTAAAGGACACCAATAATAAGAAGAGACTTGCTTTGGCCAAGAAACACGAGCAATGGACATTAGACCAATTGAAATCTTTCCTTCTGTCTGATGAGTCCAAATGTTACGTTTTTGGTTCCAACCGCCATGTCTTTGTGAGATGCAAAGTAAGTGAACAGATCTCCAAATGTATAGTTCCCACTGTGAAGCACGGAGGAAGAGGTGTGATGGTACTTTCCTGGTGACACTGTCTGATTTATTTAGAATTCAAGGCACACTTAATCAGCATGGCTACCACAGCACTCAGTAGAGATACGCCATCCCATCTGATTTGCACTTAGGGACTATCATTTGTTTTTCAACAGGACAATGACCCAAAATAGACCTCCAGGCTGTGTAAGGGCTACTTGACCAAGAAGGAGTGATGGAGTGCTGCATCAGATGACCTGCCCTCCACAATCCAAGAACCTGTCACGCCCCGATCTGTTTCACCTGTTCCTGTGATTGCCTCCACCCCCTCCAGGTGTCGCTTATTTTCCCCAGTGTATTTATCCCTGTTTTTCCTGTCTCTCTGTGACAGTTCGTCTGGTATGTTTTCAAGTCAACCAGCATTTTTCCCATTATCCTGCATTCTCCTTTTTCTAGCCCTCCCAGTTTTGACCCTTGCCTGTTTCTGGACTCTGTACCTGCCTGACTTGACCATAAGCCTGTCTGTCACTCCGCACCTCCTGGATCTGGTTTTGACCTTTTTGCCTGTCCATGACCATTCTCTCTTCCCTTTGGATTAATAAACAAGACTCCAACCATATGCCTCCTGTGTCTACATTTGGGTCTCGCCTTGTTACAACCTCAACCCAATTGTGATAGTTTGGGATGAGTTGGACCACAGAGTGAAGGAAAAGCAGCCAACAAATGCTCAGCATATGTGGGAACACCTTCAATACTGTTGGAAAAGTATTCCTTATGAAGCTGGTTGAGAGTCCCAAGAGTATGCAGGGCTGTCACCAAGGCACAGGGTGGCTACTATAAAATAAAAAAATATATAGACAGTTGAAGTCAGAAGTTTACATATACACTTAAGTTGGAGTCATAAAAATTGTTTTTTCAACCACTCCACACATTTCTTGTTAACGAACTATAATTTTGGCAAGACGGTTAGGACATCTACTTTGTGTATGACACAAGTCCTTTTTCCAACAATTGTTTAGACAGATTATTTAACTTATAATTTATATAATAGTTTCACAATTCCAGTGGGTCAGAAGTTTACATACACTAAGTTGACAGTGCCTTTAAACAGCTTGGTAAAATCCAGAAAATGTCATGGCTTTAGAAGCTTCTGATAAATGATGTCAATTAGCCTCAGTTGGAGGTGGACCTATGGATGTATTTCAAGGCCTACCTTCAAACTCAGTGCCTCTTTGCTTGACATCATGGGAATATCTAAAGAAATCAGCCAAGACCTCAGAAAAAAAATTGTCAACCTCCACAAGTCTGGTTAATCCTTTGGAGCAATTTCCACACACCTGAAGGTGCCACGTTCATCTGTACAAAAAATAGTACGCAAGTATAAACACCATGGGACAGCGCAGCCGTCATACCGCTCCGGAAGGAGACACATTCTGTCTCCTAGAGATTAACGTACTTTGGTGCGAAGTGCAAATGAATCCCAGAAATAACAGCAAAGGACCTTGTGAAGATGCTGGAGGAAACGGGTACAAAAGTATCTATATCCAAAGTAAAATGAGACCTATATCGATATAACCTGAAAGGCCGATCAGCAAGGAAGAAGCCACTGCTACAAATCCGCCATAAAAAGCCAGACTACGGTTTGTAACTGCACATGGGGACAAAGATCGTACTTTTTGGAGAAATGTCCTCTGGTCTAATGAAACAAAAATAGAACTGTTTGGCCATAATGACCATCGTTATGTTTGGAGGAAAAAGGGGGAGGCTTGCAAGCCGAAGGACACCATCCCAACCGTGAAGCACAGGGGTGGCAGCATCATGTTGTGGCTATATTGAAGCAACATCTCAAGACATCAGTCAGGAAGCTAAAGCTTGGTCGCAAATGGATCTCCAAATGGACAATGACCCCAAGCATACTTTCAAAGTTGTGGAAAAATGCTTCAGGACAACAACGTCAGGGTATTGGAGTGGCCATCACAAAACCCTGACCTCAATCCCATAAAAGAGTTGTGGGTAGAACTGAAAAAGCATGTGAGAGCAAGGAGGCCAACAAACCTGACTTGGTTACACCAGCTCTGTCATGAGGAATGGGCCAACATTCACCCAACTTCTTGTGGGAAGCTTGTGGAAGGCTCCCCGAAATGTTTGACCTAATTTTAACATTTTAAAGGCAATGGTACCAAATACTAATTGAGTATGTAAACTTCTGACCCACTGGGAATGTGATGAAATAAATAAAGCCTGAAATAAATCATTATTTCTACTATTATTCTGACATTTCACATTATTCAAATAAAGTGGTGATCCTAACTGAACTAAGACAGGGAATGTTTACTAGGATTAAATGTCAGGAATTGTGAAAAACTGAGTTTAAATGCATTTGTGTATGTAAACTTCCGACTGTATATATTTGAATTTGTTTAATACATTATTCATGTGTTATTTCATAGTTTTGATGTTGTCACTATTATTCTACAATATAGAAAATAGTTTTAAAAAATAGAAACACCTTTGAATGAGTAGGTGTGTCCAAATGTTTGACTGGTACTGTAGGAGGGTATGTACTGTGTGTATGTATAAATATTTACCCCAAAAGTATATGGGAGTTTGGAAATGATACAGACAATTACATTAATGGAAGTTATAATCTTTCTGGAATATTAAAGCTGATCTACCACCAAAAAAAATGTACATGTACAAGAATTAGTGTACAATGTACAATAAAAAATGTACAATAATTAGTGTTAGTCTATGGAAGGGGGTGAGAACCAAAATCCTCCTAGGTTTTGTATTGAAGTCAATGTACCAAGAGGAGGATGGAAGCTAGCTGTCCTCCGGCTACACCATGGTGCTACCCTACAGAGTGCTGTTGAGGCTACTGTAGACCTTCATTGCAAAAAGGCGTGTTTTAATAATTTATTTGGTGATATGTGAATGTATTTAGTATAGCTTTATCGAAAAAGGATAACTTTTTAAATGTTTACAAATGAAAATGTTATGAAATTAACTAAGGAGGATGGACCTCCCTTCGTCCTCTGAGGAGCCTCCACTAACTTTGTGAACGCCGTGACTCCTGCTTGCTAACATAGTAACGACTTCTGTTTCATCTATTGCTGTTCAATACACCCTATGATCACCTGGCTACATAGCTGATGTCTGCTGGACTGTTCATTAATCAAAGGTACTCCATTTTGTTTGTTTTGTTTATTTGTCAGTTCCAGCCTCGAAATCAGGCCCTGTGTGTAGTTAACTGACCCTCTCATTTTATCTGTTGTTGTCTTAGCTGATCAGCTGTTGCTGTCTTAGCTAGCTCGCCCAATCAACAACTGTGATTTGCTTTATGGCTCGCTTTATGTCTCTATCTATTGTCAATATGCCTTGTATACTGTTGTTTAGGGTAGTTAGTTTTATTTTACTGCGGAGCCCCCAGCCCCACTCAACATGCATCAAATACCTCTTTTGTCAACACCTCCCACATATGGGGTGACCTCACCAAGCATATCTAGTGCCTCCAGAGATGCAACCTCTCTTATCATCACTCAATGCCTAGGTTTACCTCCACTGTACCCGCATCCTACAGTGCCTTGCGAAAGTATTCAGCCCCCTTGAACTTTGCGACCTTTTGCCACATTTCAGGCTTCAAACATAAAGATATAAAACTGTATAACTGTGAAGAATCAACAACAAGTGGGACACAATCATGAAGTGGAACGACATTTATTGGATATTTCAAACTTTTTTAACAAATCAAAAACTGAAAAAATGGGCGTGCAAAATTATTCAGCCACTTTACTTTCAGTGCAGCAAACTCTCTCCAGAAGTTCAGTGAGGATCTCTGAATGATCCAATGTTGACCTAAATGACTAATGATGATAAATACAATCCACCTGTGTGTAATCAAGTCTCCGTATAAATGCACCTGCACTGTGATAGTCTCAGAGGTCCGTTAAAAGCGCAGAGAGCATCATGAAGAACAAGGAACACACCAGGCAGGTCCGAGATACTGTTGTGAAGAAGTTTAAAGCCGGATTTGGATACAAAAAGATTTCCCAAGCTTTAAACATCCCAAGGAGCACTGTGCAAGCGATAATATTGAAATGGAAGGAGTATCAGACCACTGCAAATCTACCAAGACCTGGCCGTCCCTCTAAACTTTCAGCACATACAAGGAGAAGACTGATCAGAGATGCAGCCAAGAGGCCCATGATCACTCTGGATGAACTACAGAGATCCATAGCTGAGGTGGGAGACTCTGTCCATAGGACAACAATCAGGCATATATAGCACAAATCTGGCCTTTATGGAAGAGTGGCAAGAAGAAAGCCATTTCTTAAAGATATCCATAAAAAGTGTTGTTTAAAGTTTGCCACAAGCCACCTGGGAGACACACCAAACATGTGGAAGAAGGTGCTCTGGTCAGATGAAACCAAAATTGAACTTTTTGGCAACAATGCAAAACGATATGTTTGGCGTAAAAGCAACACAGCTTATCACCCTGACCACACCATCCCCACTGTCAAACATGGTGGTGGCAGCATCATGGTTTGGGCCTGCTTTTCTTCAGCAGGGACAGGGAAGATGGTTAAAATTGATGGGAAGATGGATGGAGCCAAATACAGGACCATTCTGGAAGAAAACCTGATGGAGTCTGCAAAAGACCTGAGACTGGGACGGAGATTTGTCTTCCAACAAGACAATGATCCAAAACATAAAGCAAAATCTACAATGGAATGGTTCAAAAATAAACATATCCAGGTGTTAGAATGGCCAAGTCAAAGTCCAGACCTGAATCCAATTGAGAATCTGTGGAAAGAACTGAAAACTCCTGTTCACAAATGCTCTCCATCCAACCTCACTGAGCTCGAGCTGTTTTGCAAGGAGGAATGGGAAAAAATTTCAGTCTCTCGATGTGCAAAACTGATAGAGACATACCCCAAGCGACTTACAGCTGTAATCGCAGCAAAAGGTGGCGCTACAAAGTATTAACTTAAGGGGGCTGAATAATTTTGCACACCCAATTTTTCAGTTTTTGATTTGTTGAAAAAGTTTGAAATATCCAATAAATGTCGTTCCACTTCATGATTGTGTCCCACTTGTTGTTGATTCTTCACAAAAAAAATACAGTTTTATATCTTTATGTTTGAAGCCTGAAATGTGGCAAATGGTTGCAAAGTTCAAGGGGGCTGAATACTTTCGCAAGGCACTGTACCATAACCTGTCTGTACATTATGCCCTGAATCTATTCTACCACGCCCAGAAATCTGCTCCTTTTATTATCTGTCCCCAACGCACTAGACGACCAGCTTTGATAGCCTTTAGCCATACCCTCACCCTACTCCTCCTCTGTTCCTCAGGTGATGTAGAGGTTAACCCAGGCCCTGTGTGTCCCCAGGCACTCTCAATTGTTAACTTCTGTAACAGTTAAAGCCTTGGTTTCATGCATGTTATCAGAAGCCTCCACCCTAAGTTTGTTTTACTCACTGCTTTAGCACACGCCAACCCTGATGTCCTTGTCGTGTCTGAATCCTGGCTTAGGAAGGCCACAAAAATTCTGAGATTTCCATCCCCAACTACAACATTTTCCATCAAGATAGAACAACCAAAGGGGAGGAGTTGCAATCTACTGCAGAGATGGCCTGCAAAGTTCTGTCATACTTTCCAGGTCTATGCCCAAACAGTTCATGCTTCGAATTTAAAAAATGAATCTCTCCAGAAATATATCTCTCACTGTTGCCGTCTGTTATAGATCCCCCTCAGCTCACCAGCGCTGCCCTGGACACCATATGTGAATTGATTGTCCCCCCATCTATCTTCAGAGTTCGTTCTGTTAGGTGACCAAAACTGGAATATTCTTAACACCCCGGCCGTCCTACAATCTAAGCTAGATTCCCTCAATCTCACACAAATCATCAAGGAACCCACCAGGTACAAACCTAAATCGGTAAACATGGGCACCCTCAGAGATATTATCCTGACAAACATTTCTCCGAGCAGGCCTTTCTAATCGACCTGACCAGGGTATCCTGGAAGGATATTGACCTCACCCCATCAGTTGAGGATGCCTGATTGTTCTTTAAAAGTAATTTCCTCACCATCTTAAATAAGCATGCCCCACTCAAAAAAGGTAGAACTGAGGACAGATATAGCCCTTGGTTCACTCCAGAACTGACTGCCCTCGACCAGCACGAAAACATCCTGTGGCAGACTGCACTAGCATCAAATAGTCCCTGCGATATGCACCTTTTCAGGGAAGTCAGGAACCAATACACATGTCAGTTAGGAAAGAAAAGGCTAGTTTTTTAAAACAGACATTTGCATCCTGTAGCTCTAAAAGTCCATGGAGAATAAGAGCACCTCCTCCCAGCTGCCCACTGCACTGAGGCTAGGAAACACTGTCACCACCGATAAATCCACGATATTCGTGAATTTCAATGAGCATTTCTCTAAGGCTGGCCATGCTTTCCTCCTAGCTACCCCAACCCCGGCCAACAGCTCCGCACCCCCCACAGCTACTTGCTCGAGCCTCCCCAGCTTCTCCTTCACCCAAATCCAGATAGCAGATGTTCTGAAAGAGCTACAAAACCTGGATCCCTACAAATCAGCTGGGCTAGACAATCAGGACCCTCTCTAAAATTATCCGCCACCATTGTTGCAACCCCTATTACTAGCCTGTTAAACCTCTTTCATATCGTTCAAGATTCCTAAAGATTGGAAAGCTGCCACAGGCCCAAACTGTTACAGACCTATGTCCATCCTGTCCTGCATTTCTAAAGTCTTCGAAAGCCAAGTTAAAAGCAGATCACTGACCATTTTGAATCCCACCATTCCTTCACCACTGTTCAATCTGGTTTCCGAGCTGGTCACGGGCGCACCTCAGCCACGCTCGAGGTACTAAACGATAACATAACCGCTATGGATAATAGACAGTACTGACCAGCAGTCTTCATCGACCTGGCCAAGGCTTTCAACTGTCAATCACCATATTATTATCGGCAGACTCAACAGCCTTGGTTTCTCAAATGACTGCCTCGCCTGGTTCACCAACTACTTCTCTGATAGAGTTCAGTGTGTCAAATCGGAGGGCCTGCTGTCCGGACCTCTGGCAGTTTCTATGGGGGTACCACAGGGTTCAATGTCTCTCTTGCTACTGGTGATTCCTTAATCCACCTCTACGCAGATGACACCATTCTGTATACATCTGGCCCTTCTTTGGACACTGTTTTAAACGCTAGTAAAACTAAATGCATGCTCTTCAACCGATCGCTGCCCGCAACCACCCGACTAGCATCACTACTCTGGATGGTTCTGACTTAGAATATGTGTACAACTACAAATACCTAGGTGTCTGGCTAGACTGTAAACTCTCCTTCCAGACTCACATTAAGCATCTCCAATCCAAAATTAGAATCGGGTTCCTATTTCGAAACAAAGAATCCTTCACTCACGTTGCCATACATACAGTACCCTCGTAAAACTGACTATCCTACCGATCCTCAACGATGTCATTTAAAAAATAGCCTCCAACACTCTACTCAGCAAACTGGATGCAGTCTATCACAGTGCCATCCGTTTTGTCACCAAAGCCCCATATACCACCCACCACTGCGACCTGTATGCTCGTCGGCTGGCCCTCGCTACATATTCGTCGCCAGACCCATTGGCTCCAGGTCATCTATAAGTCTTTGCTAGGTAAAGCTCTGCATTATCTCAGCTCACTGGTCACCATCACAACCATCTGTAGCACGCGCTCCAGCAGATATATCTCACTGGTCATCCCAAAAGCCAACACCCACTTTGGCCGCCTTTCCTTCCAGGTCTCTTCTGCCAATGACTGGAACGAATTGCAAGAATCCCTGAAGTTGGAGACATATCTCCCTCACTAACTTTAAGCATCAGCTATATGAGCAGCTTACCGATTGCTGCAGCTGTACATAGCCAATCTGTAAATAGCCCACTCAACTACCTACCTCATCCCCATAGTTTTTATTTACTTTTTTGCACACCAGTAATAGATCTGCACATCTATTACTTCAGTGTTAATTTGCTAAATTGTAATAACTTCACTACTATGGCCTATTTATTGCCTTACCTCCTTACTCCATTTGCACACACTGTATATAGATTTTTCTATTGTGTTATTGACTGTACTTTTGTTTATCCTATGTGTAAGTCGGTGTTGTTATTTGTCACAAAGCTTTGCTTTATCTTGGCCAGGTCGCAGTTGTATATGAGAACATGTTCTCAACTGGCCTACCATGTTAAATAAAGGTGCATTTTTTTTATTTTTAAACTTTCATTTTCACTTAGCTAGCAAATGCATCTGGCTAGTTTAATTACTAAAACACCCTGCTCAAACAGAGGGATGCTATGTTAGCTAGCTGGCTATGACTATCCAACACAACACTGGAACGCTTCCAAGTCAAAGTAAGCTTTCCGTTTTTAATGTAATGTATTGCCACCGGGGCCTGCTGGTGTAATTGCTTACTGACTATACACTAACGTTATTGCATGATTGTAGGGGTGTATTCATTCCACTGATTGTATTGAAAATAATTTTTTAAACAGAATAAAACGAAATAGGGATAAAAAAAATACCTGAATTTGTCTAATAGAAACTCTCATTTGAATCTATTGGTTTAATGTTTGCACCCTAGAAAAACTAGATGCAGGCAAGAGTGTGCAAAGCAGTATGTCCATGTGTCACTGTCTGTCATCTCAAATCTCTCTCTTGACCTGTGTGCACTTACGTTGTAAACTTTCATTCATAGGCTAGGTTGTAGCAACCTCATGATGTGTAGAGGGAAAATTTGAGTATCATGTAGTAGACTAAACCTATCAATGTTACATTGAACTGGGTGAATGGGTTATGAATGACAGTCATCAAACATGATGTTATAGAAATAATGCCATGTTCATGGATTTCTTTTTTCATCCCTCATCATAAACGGCACTGACCACCACTGACATAGTCACACCCTACATAGCCACATGGGTATTGAAGCGTCATCAACGGAGCAGTTGCAAATTCCGTTCTTTCTATGTTAAATGTGTTTGGCAAGCCAGAGAGATGGCCGCGGAGAGTGAGAGGATATGGGTAAGTTTATGACCTGTTAGTGATAAAAACCTTGTCTTAGTCGACTGAGAATTTACAAGAGCATGGAATGAGAAAGTGGTGTCTAATAATACCTGAATTGTCACGTTCGTTTAGAGATGGATTAGACCAAGGTGCAGCGTGGTAGGCGTACATCTTTCTTTAATTTAAATGACACCAAAAAAAAACTACAAAACCGAACATAAAGCTACATGCAGTGCAGAAAGCAACTATACACAAACAAGATCCCACAAACTAAGGTGGGAAACAAGGCTGCCTAAGTATGATCCCCAATCCGAGACAACGATAGACAGCTGCCTCTGATTGGAAACCATACCGGCCAACAAAGAAATAGAAAAACTAGAATGCCCACCCAAATCACACCCCGACCTAACCAAATAGAGAAATAAAAAGGCTCTCTAAGGTCAGGGCATGACATGAATAGTATTTTAACCTACTACTTATTCTCAGTAAATACATCATACAGTCATGTTATGCAAAGCTATTTGTCGTCACCTGAAGTGTCATACGTGCTTAGAGGTCAAATTGAAGTGTATACACAGAAGAAGTTAAGTTTAAGCTTAAAGCATACTTACAGTCATCATTATTATAGTTGAATGGTATTATATGTATAATACCATTTTACTGATCTGTAGTATGAAAGGAACACCTACTCAAAAATGCCCAGTATGATGTTGTTTTGGGTGTGTTTGGGTAACCGTGTCATTTTATCTGAGAACTCCTTCGTGTACCCTCACAGTATACTCCATCTGTTATCGCCTTTCTCTTTTTTTCTGACACTCTTTTTGTCTTTTACCTAAATTAGAATATAGCTTTATTTGTAAGGTACGAAAACCTAATTATGTATTTATGATGGTGTGTATAGACAGTATATGAATAGAAAAGGTGTGTACCGCAGTAGTTATATAGGAAAAGGCTTTACTAGAATACAGTATATACATATGAAGTCGGTAATGTAAACATTATTAAAATGACCAGTGTTCAATGACAATGTACTGTACGTAGGGCAGCAGTCTATAAGGTGCAGGGTAGAGTCCGGGGGGAAAGCCGGCTAGTAACAGAGACTAAGTTCAGGGAAGGGTACTGGGAGGAGGCCGGCTACTGGTGACTATAAAACAGTCTGATGTTGAGGATATAGAAGCTGTTTTTCACTCTCTCAGTCCCAGCTTTGATGCACCTGTACTGTCTCCGATCGAGATGGTAGCGGTGTGAACAGGCCGTGGCTCGGATGGCTGAGGTCCTTGATTATCTTCTTGGCCTTCCTGTGACACCGGGTGCTGTAGACATCCTGGAGGGTAGGCATTGTGCTGATCGCGGCACCTTCTGTAGAGCCCTGTGTTTGCAGATGATGCAATTGCCGTACCAGACAGTGATACCATATCTTATTTCTATTACAGCATTTTGGATGACTCTCATTCATATTCCATTCATTCATAGGCTACTACATGATACTCACATTTTCCCTATACCCGTCATGAGGTTGCTACAACCAAGCCTATGAATGAAAGTTTACAAACATACACATTCAAAAGTTTGGGGTCACTTAAAAAATGTCCTTGTTTTTGAAAGAAAATCTATTTTTTGTCCATTTAAAATAGCATCAAATTGATCAGAAATACAGTGTAGACATTGTTAATGTTGTAAATGACTATTGTAGCTGGAAACTACTGATTTTTAATGGAATATCTATATAGGCATACAGAGGTCCATTATCAGCACCCCTCACTCCAGTGTTCCAATGGCACATTGTGTAAGCTAATCCAAGTTTATAATTTTAAAAGGCTAATTGATCATTAGAAAGCCCTTTTGCAATTATGTTAGCACAGCTGAAAAAACTGTTGTACTGATTAAAGAAGCAATAAAACTGACTTTCTTTAGACTAGTTGAGTATCTGGTGCATCCGCATTTGTGGGTTCGATTACAGGCTCAAAATGGTCAGAAACAAAGACCTGTCTTCTGAAACTCGTCAGTCTATTCCTGTTCTGAGAAAGGAAGACTATTCCATGCGAGAAATTGCCAAGAAACTGAAGATCTCGTACAATGCTGTGTACTATTCCCTTCGCAGAACAGTGCAAAAAGTCTCTAACCAGAATAGAAAGAGGAGTGGGGGCCCTTGGTGCACAACTGAGTAAGAGGACAAGTACATTAGAGTGAGGCGTCTATTTCTCAAACTAGAGACAAGTCCTCAAATGGCAGCTTCAGAAATAGTACCCGCAAAACACCAGTCTCAATGTCAACAGTGAAGAGGAGACTGGGATGCTGGCCTTCCAGGCAGAGTTCCTCTGTCCAGTGTCTGTGCTATTTTTCCAGTCTGAGATATGGCTTATTCTTTGCAACTCTGCCTAGAAGGCCAGCATTCACTGTTGACAATGAGACTGAGTTTTGAAGAGGCCAAATTCCCTCACCATCACCGACTACACAACATGCAGACCAGACGATTTTACTTCAATCACTCTGTCTATAGAGAAACAAAAGGGTGGGTAGGGAGAGTGTACTGCCCCTACCTTCTGCCATACGATTGATCTCTAATGGCTTCTTCTCCTTTGATGGCCTCTGTTTAATCAGAGTAAAAGCCGGGACCAGCTTTCTGCCCGGTCACAGGCATTAATTTGTCCTCTCCCGTTCATTTGTTGTTGTTTTTAATACTGCTCCAGCAACAGGCCGGCTTTCATCATCCAGCTGATGTAGCCCTGCTCAATAATAAAGCAGTAAGGGGGGCGAGATGAATGACCCGTGGGCCGGCGGGCCGATTCATAGCCCCAAAGCCAAGCCCCAACATCTGTACTTCCTTCTGTAATATACTGTACACCAAAATACCTTTCTACAATTCGAGAAATGTTGAAATTGAAGCATTAAATCCAGTGCTCATATTCCACATTTGTCTTTATCATTGAATTATACATGTTCTTCTTCGTGTTCCTGGAAATGGAAGGAAATTCAATTGTATTGGGAGTTAAGCAGCTTGGTTGAGAAAATTCTTTGCCAACTTTGTTCAGGCATATGGGGTTCCTCAGGGATCAGTATCAGGCCAGCTCCACATTTAGTTTGGGTCAAGATAAGAACACATACAGTGCCTTGCGAAAGTATTCGGCCCCCTTGAACTTTGTGACCTTTTGCCACATTTCAGGCTTCAAACATAAAGATATAAAACTGTATTTTTTTGTGAAGAATCAATAACAAGTGGGACACAATCATGAAGTGGAACGACATTTATTGGATATTTCAAACTTTTTTAACAAATGAAAAACTGAAAAATTGGGCGTGCAAAATTATTCAGCCCCTTTACTTTCAGTGCAGCAAACTCTCTCCAGAAGTTCAGTGAGGATCTCTGAATGATCCAATGTTGACCTAAATGACTAATGATGATAAATACAATCCACCTGTGTGTAATCAAGTCTCCGTATAAATGCACCTGCACTGTGATAGTCTCAGAGGTCTGTTAAAAGCGCAGAGAGCATCATGAAGAACAAGGAACACACCTGGCAGATCCGAGATACTGTTGTGAAGAAGTTTAAAGCCGGATTTGGATACAACATTTTTTCCAAAGCTTTAAACATCCCAAGGAGCACTGTGGAAGCGATAATATTGAAATGGAAGGAGTATCAGACCACTGCAAATCTACCAAGACCTGGCCGTCCCTCTAAACTTTCAGCTCATACAAGGAGAAGACTGATCAGAGATGCAGCCAAGAGGCCCATGATCACTCTGGATGAACTGCAGAGATCTACAGCTGAGGTGGGAGACTCTGTCCATAGGACAACAATCAGTCGTATATTGCACAAATCTGGCCTTTATGGAAGAGTGGCAAGAAGAAAGCCATTTCTTAAAGATATCCATAAAAAGTGTTGTTTAAAGTTTGCCACAAGCCACCTGGGAGACACACCAAACATGTGGAAGAAGGTGCTCTGGTCAGATGAAACCAAAATTGAACTTTTTGGCAACAATGCAAAACGTTATGTTTGGCGTAAAAGTAACACAGCTCATCACCATGAACACACCATCCCCACTGTCAAACATGGTGGTGGCAGCATCATGGTTTGGGCCTGCTTTTCTTCAGCAAGGACAGGGAAGATGGTTAAAATTGATGGGAAGATGGATGGAGCCAAATGCAGGACCATTCTGGAAGAAAATCTGATGGAGTCTGCAAAAGACCTGAAACTGGGACGGAGATTTGTCTTCCAACAAGACAATGATCCAAAACATAAAGCAAAATCTACAATGGAATGGTTCAAAAATAAACATACCAAGGTGTTAGAATGGCCAAGTCAAAGTCCAGACCTGAATCCAATCGAGAATCTGTGGAAAGAACTGAAAACTGCTGTTCACAAATGCTCTCCATCCAACCTCACTGAGCTCGAGCTGTTTTGCAAGGAGGAATGGGAAAAAAATTCAGTCTCTCGATGTGCAAAACTGATAGAGACATACCCCAAGCGACTTACAGCTGTAATCGCAGCAAAAGGTGGCGCTACAAAGTATTAACTTAAGGGGGCTGAATAATTTTGCACGCCCAATTTTTCAGTTTTTGATTTGTTAAAAAAGTTTGAAATATCCAATAAATGTCATTCCACTTCATGATTGTGTCCCACTTGTTGTTGATACTTCACAAAAAAATACAGTTTTATATCTTTATGTTTGAAGCCTGAAATGTGGCAAAAGTTCGCAAAGTTCAAGGGGGCCGAATACTTTCGCAAGGCACTGTAAAACGGGAGCTTGTTTCACATCAGTACACGTTTAGGCCACTCCAGAGTCCAGAGCCGAGTGAAAAACCTCAGGATCAAACAGCTGTCAGGCTTCCAATTCCTAACAAAAATGTCCCCCCTATCCCCTGAAGTCATTAGCTACAGCCGGTCTACTCCTCCTTAGTGGCCCTTTAGAATGGGCCAGTGCCCTGGCTGTTTGGTTCCTGTTCTCAGGCCATGTTAAAGCCGTCACACTGCACAGCCATCAGTTCCAAGGCTCATGTACCTGTATTGTCCTGTCATTGTATAGCATAACGAGAGCTCCAGTGGCTCACTATTTCTCTCGGTGTGTGTGTGTGTGGGGGGGGGGTTGGTTTATCTATCCTTGTGGGGAACTAAACTAAAATCCCCAAATGTCCCCACTAGAAAAGTAAGGAGAATTCTCCCTCTTGGGAACATCCCCATGAGGACAAAGGCTATTTTAAGCTTTGGGGTTCGATTTGATGTGATTTATTAGGATCCCCATTAGCCGACGCCAATAGCGACAGCTAGTCTTACTGGGGTCCAACACATAACAAAAAAGACATACACCTATCATCTGTCAGTTCCACATACTGTGTCTTCAGAAAGTATTTAGACCCCTTGACTTTTTCCACATTTTGTTATGTAACAGCCTTATTCTAGAATGTATTAAATTGTTTTTTTCCCTCATTAATCTACACACAATACCCCAATATAAGAAAGCAAAAACTGTTTGTTTTTTATTGTAGCAAATTTATTGACGCTACAAGGTTGGCACATTTGAGGAGATTTCCCATTCTTCTCGGCAGATCCTCTCAAGCTCTGTCAGGTTGGATGGAGAGTGTCGCTGCACAGCAATTTTCAGGTCTCTCCAGAGATTGGGTTCAAGTCTGGGCTCTGGCTGGGCCACTCATCAACGATCTCTCTTTACTTTGTGCCGTTCATCTTTCCTTCGATCCTGACTAGTCTCCCAGCCCCTGCTTCTGAAAAACATCCCCACAGCATGATGGGATGGGATGATAGGGATGGTGCCAGGTTTCCTCCAGATGTGACGCTTATCATTCTGGCCAAAGAGTTCAATTTTGCTTCCATCAGACCAGAGAATCTTGTTTCTCATGGTCTGAGCCTTTTAGGTGCCTTTTGGCAAACTCCAAGCAGGCTGTCATGTACTTTTTACTGAAGAGGGGCTTCCGTCTGGCCACTCTACCATAAATTCCTGTTTGGGAGAGTGCTGCAGAGATTGGAGAACCTTCAGGAAGGACAACCATCTCCACAGAGGACCTCTATCAGAGTGATCATCAGGTTCTTGGTCACCTCCCTGTCCAAGGCCCTTCTCCCCGGATTTCCCAGTTTGTGTGCGTGTGTTTGTGCATTTGTGTGTGTGTGTGTGTCTGATCCATGTCAGCAAGTTCTCCAAATAGTCCCATTCCCTTTATTCACTCCTGAACAGTAGGACATCTAGTATGCATACCTATATGAAATGCGTCTGAGGTGTCATTTAATGGTTTTCCTCCCGTCAGTCAAGGGATTTACCATGGATATTTGCCATCTGTATCCTCCAATACGTGACAGTTGAATTGGGCGGTTCATTATTACTCAAGCTAGAATGTGAGATTGTAACATGAGCTGTTTCATAGCAAAGTGTCATTGTCCCTTTCAAGGGATAGATTAGATATAGGTCTTCTCCACTATTCTCCAAGCTTGGCATTCATTCACAGAGAAACATCTGATCGATTTAAATCCGAATTTGACATCGACATCCACCCCTCCTCTCTTCCAAGGGCCTAAGCAAAAATCATATAACTTGAAACCCTCCAATACATCTGTGTATGTTTGATTTTTGATTGGTATCAAGTTTCAAACTGGAAGTGAGCCAAACTCACTTGCTGCCAATGGCCATGCACTGGTTGATTTGTGTCTTCCCACTCCCCTTTTGTTTAATCGCAGTAGATGCTATCATAGCAAGGGGAAGACTTATCTCTCCAAGCGCTTTAGGGTCAGCAAATTTCGTATTAGCGATAAGCAAAAGAGTCGCCGCAGTGCTATATTGACGACCACGCTTTCCACTAGGTGAATTAATTACCCTGGCCCTGTCACACTGCCAGCCCTCTTTGTCTTGTCTTCATTTTTTTCTCTGTGCCTCTCTTTCTCTCTCTCTACCTCTCTTTTTTCCACTTAGCTCCAGAGCAGTAACAAGCAAGGTCAGGAGATGTCTAGGGAAACATTTAGTGGCGTGACAGGGGCCAGACTGAGCTTGGGCTGGAGGCAGATTCCCTGGACCGAATGCAAGCAAGCAAGGTCACCCCTGAAGTCATCCAACTGGCATTAGTAGCGAAACACAGAGCTTTTTGATTTATCCATGTTGCACTGCTGATGTGGCTGCATCAAACCTGGCTACTGACTCCATGTTATACTGTTCCAGCAGGACCAATGACCGAAATGTACCCAGCTGCCTCAAAGAACCCCACTGCTCCCTAGTGGACATCATAACCAAGACTGTTTCAATTTTTTTTATGCTTGTCGATTAGCCCTGAAGCTATTCACATACAGTGTTTGGACAAAATGTGACTTGGTTAAATTAGAGGATGACTTGAATAATGAGTGTACACTACAACTACGTCAATGCAGAACAAGCAAAACAAGAAAAACATGGGTTCAAATAAGGACAAAGCCTCTACAATGCCATTACCGAAGACGAATGATGTTCATTTGTCAATCACAACATGCAAACACATCTATTTAGACAGTCTTCAATTATTTACCAGTATAATCTGTGCTATCAAGTGTGGAGCGGGTACCTGCTTGCCTAATGCACTGAATTGAAACTTTGAGAAGCCACACTCATCTCGACTGAAAATGAAGAGCAAAAATTCCTGACTTTCCAAACTTTTCCACACGGAGTACACTCTTCGCTGCTCAAGCCAAGAAGATAAGTCGTCTGCTCGGAGACGTCGGAGAGGGAGTACAGAAACACTCTGCCAATGACATCTTATATGGCTGTGAAGGAGCTAGGAGTCAGCTTACGTTTTCCACGTTTTCCCCAAGGTGTCTACAGCATTGTGACATCTTTTTGGGCATGTCCATTGGAGAATGGCTGTAAGAGACCATATAGGGCGAGTGGTCGCATGGTGTCTCCCGGAGAAAACCTTGCGTAAAATACTGAGATAGCCATTTTTCCGCTCGTTTCTTATGAGAAACCAACTGCCTCGACAGATATATTATCGAATACATATGTTAAAAACACCTTGAGGATGGATCCTAAACAATGTTTGCCATGTTTTTATATATCTGATATTATGGAGTTAATTTTGAAAAAAGTTTGGCGTTATAGTTTAAAACCTCTTGAAACTCCCCATCCCGGATCCGGGATCGTGAATAAAGCCTCAGGCTCATTAGCATAACGCAACGTTAACGATTTCTGAAAATCGCAAATAAAATGAAAATAATGCGCCTGCTCTAAAGCTTAGCCTTTTCTTAACAACACTGTCATCTCAGATTTTCAAAATATGCTTTTGAACCATAGCTATTCACTAATTTGTATAAGAGTATGCTAAGCTAGCTTAGCATTTTGAGTAGCATTTAGCACGCAACATTTTCACAAAAACCAGATAACCAAATAAATAAAATAATTTACCTTTGAAGAGCTTCGGATGTTTTCAATGAGGAGACCCTCAGTTACATAGCAAATGTTCAGTTTTTCCTGAAAGCATCTTTGTATAGGAGAAATCGCTCCGTTTTGTACATCACATTTGGCTACCGAAACGAACCGAAAATTCAGTCACCAACAACGTCAAACTTTTTCCGAATTAACTCCATAATATCGACCGAAAGGTGTTTTTTCACATATCTCTTCATTGATATATCGTTCGTGGAAGCCTGCTTTCTTCTCTGAATTCCATGGGAAAATACTTGCAGCTGAGGTTTTGCACACCAATTTCGGCGCAGGACACCGGGCGTACACCTGGTAAATGTGGTCTCTTATGGTCAATCTTCCAATGATATGCCTACAAATACGTCACAATGCTGCAGACACCTTGGGGAAACGACAGAAAGGGCAGGCTCATTCCTCTCGCATTCACAGCCATATAAGGAGACAATGGAAAATGGAGCCTCAAAAATCCTGCTCATTTCCTGGATGCCGTTTCATCTTGGTTTTGCCTGTAGCTCACGTTCTAGGGCACGCACAGAAAATATCTTTGCAGTTCTGGAAACGTCAGAGTGTTTTCTTTCCAAAGCTACCAATTATATGCATAGTCGAGCATCTTTTTGTGACAAAATATTGCGCTTAAAACGGGCACGTCTTTTTATCCAAAAATGATATAGCGCCCCCAGAGTTTCAAGAGGTTAAGTATTTTTCGGACGATTTCTCAGCCAAGCAGGATGAACAAACAGAACGTTTTTCGCCTCCAAAAATATTATTTTGGGAAAAAAGGAACATTTGCTATCTAATTGGTAGCCTCCTGAGTGAAAGCATCTGAAGTTCTTCAAAGGTAAATTATTTAATTTGGTTGCTTTTCTTATTTTTGTGAAAATGTTGCCTGCTGCCAGCAGAGCTAGCTTAGCATTATGCCATGATAAACTTACACAAATGCTTGTCTAGCGTTGGCTGTAACGCATATTTTGAAAATCTGAGATGACAGTGCTGTTGACAAAAGGCTAAGCTTGTGTTTGAATATATTTATTTCATTTCATTTGCGATTTTCATGAATAGGAAAAGTTGCATTATGATAATGCGCTTGAGGCTATGATTACACTCCCGGATACGGGATTGCTCGTCGCTAGAGGTCAATTGAGAGCATTAATTGAGAGTCAGGTGAACTACTGTTCTGTGGTCTGGGGAAATGCATCATCAAGTGAAGTTAGGATGCTGCAGAATGCACAGAACAAAGCAGTCATGCGCAGTGTTCTTGGTTGGTCATCAATCGATAAGATAATTTAAAAAAACATGCTTATTTTATTTACTAATAATCATCATTTAAAATGGCCAAGTTCTATTCACAACGGTACTCAGTTGGTAAGAGACAGACATTCCGTAAATACTAGGAATAGATTGTTCACCATCTATGCGTTATCCAGAAAGAAAAGAGAAATAGACAAAAGGACATTTAGATTTAGAGCAATAAAGAAATGTAATAAATTAACTGAGCAAACTATAAACCTTTCAATGTATAAATTTAAACATTATTTTAAAACGATTTAAATGTAATACATAGAAATGTTGTGGGACTATAGTGGATGAAGAATCAATATTTATTGGGTCATTATGTTAGTATATTATGTATGTTTCTAATAGTGTGTTATATGTGAAAATGTGTTCGTATTATAAATTGTATTTTAATGTTTCAGGACTCTTAGATTAGTCCAAATGGGGACTAAAAGAGATAAAATCCAAATAAAATCCAAATCAAAGCCCCTCCAATGCCACTACTTGCCACACTTCACCCCCTTCTGCACCCCTCATCTCTACGCTAACCTCCCCCATCCATGCATTTAGAAGCTGGGGGCCCGTTCCACAGGCCAGATGGTCCAGTAGAGCGATGGGCGAATTGATACGCACCTTGCCCTTCTCTCAAAAATGAGGTGTGTCTAAGAGAGGGAAACGGAGGAGGAAAGGAGATTAATTGTGGAAATTTATTGTGGAAACTGTGCCTTCCCCAGAAGCTACAGAATCTCCACTTTGCTTCTACTTCTTCCCCCTTTCATGGCGGATTGTATCCTGTTATAAGTGGGTTTTGGCCAGTGACAAGGATACGGCTCACACCGCTCCCCGCTACTCGACAATACAATTACAGATCATAAAGGGAGCCGGGGAAGATGTATAAATGGAATCTAATGTGAGGTGCATCATCATCGACAGACTACTTTCTCCCCCTCCACATCCCCATGTTCATGCTTGAGAGGGCATCATGAGAGGGTGTTAATTGTGACTTCCGGCATCCACACAAACACACACTGCTCACATAATGATATTGATGTCCTACTACCCTTGGAAGGACCTTGGTGTGTTAATCCACTAAGCTACACAGATATACACAGGTGACCAGTTAATTAGGTACAACCATCTAGTACCGAGTCGGACCCACCTTTGCCTCCAAAACAGAGTGAATTTTTGGGGAATGGACACTTTGCTCGATTGGTATCAAGGGACCTAAGCTGTGCCAGGAAAACATTCCCCACACCATTACACCACCGCCACTAGCCTGTACCGTTCTCACACCAGACAGGACGTGGCCATGGATTCATGCTGCATACATCAAATCCTGACTCCATGACGCAACACGCACCGGGATTCGTCGGATCAGGCAATGTTTTTCCACTCCTCAATTGTCCAGGGTTGGTGATTGCGTGTCAACTGGAGCTGCTTCTTCTTGTTTTTAGCTGATAGGTATGGAACCCGGTGTGGTTGTGTGCTGCAATAGCCCAAGGGTCGGACGATTTGAGCCTTCTAAAGTGCCTTTCTGCACACCATTGTTGTACTGCACACTTATTTGCCTGTCTGTGGCCCGCCTGTTACCTTGCATAATTCTTGCCATTCTCCTTCGACCTCTCATCAACGTGCTGTTTTCACCCACAGGTCTGCCACTGACTGGATTTTTTTTTTGTCGCACCATTCTCTATAAACTCTAAACACTGTCGTGCATGCAAAGCCCAGGAGGCTGGCCGTTTCTGAGATACTGGAACCGGCGCGCCTGGCACCGACGAGCATACCACACTCAAAGTTGCTTAGGTCACTCATTTTGCCCATTCTGACATCCAATTGAACAGTAACTGAATGCTTCGATGCCTGTCTGTCCGCTTTCTATTACAAGCCATGGCCATGTAACTCACTGTCTGTAGGTGCAAACCATTTTTGTGAACTGATTGGTTTACCTAATAAACTGGCCACTGATTGAAGATTGCAAGTACGTCTGTGTAACATTCTGACTTAACCATTATCCTTGTGGGTGAGAGGAGAGTGATGTACTGTATCACGGCAAGGTTGGGCAAATGGGAGACATCTGTTGATTTATCTCGATTTACCCAGAACAAGGGATGGGCATTTGAAATAATTTATCTATTCAAACAATATCATTACTCGTACATGACTCGGGAGACACTGTGCATAGCTGCTGTAGCATGGCAGGGGAATGGGCAGGGCTGGTGTTGTGTGTGACACTAGACTGAGATAGAGAAAAAGCAGAAACTTGTAAATGTTATAGGTTATTTATTATACCATCTGGCAGTGCCTGTCTTTACTGCATCAAATCAATGTAAAAAAAAGAAGAAGCTAGCTAAGATGTTCGCTAGGCATGGCAGCTAGCTAACTAGGCTAGTTGAGGCTATTTCGCTGCGTTCCCCGTCCATGTCTAGAACAACTCCATTTAGATGTAACAACAGCCTACCTGTCGGCTGCTCGTGGTAGCCTACTCCTTTATTTAGCTTACTCAATTCCGTAATTGTAATTGCATTTTGAATTGACTAGCGATCTCCTAAAAAAATGGAGCCAACAACAAGCTACACGCGTGAAACCTGTGTAGGCTATACAGTATGTCTTTTTATGTGGTGCACGTCATAAAAATATCATTCAAAAGTTTGTTTTATTAAATTAAGAATTTAAAATGGCATGGAATATTTTTGTGTGTAGCAATGTTACATAGATAATTATATTTAATTGAGGCAAATTTAATGGGCCAAATGTCCCCTCCCCTTCTGAAATTAAAAAGATGCTTACACCTGCAAAAAAGTTATTTGTGAAAATAACCAGTGACGAAAAACCCAAGCACCAGAACTAATGCTGCTGATCTCATGCATCCATTGTATCATGATAGATCTATGGTACCATTTATGTTCCATGAGAGATTATCTGTTGATGAATGATGGACAACAGATGATTTCCTCTATAAAAACAACACTATGTCGCCTTTGTGCCATATGTACTCGTCCAAAAATCGTTGACCTGGGTTGAACTTTTGACATTTTAAAACAGAGAATAATTGAATGCATATACGATTTCATCCGTCTTCATGAGTCTGTGTGGCCGTAGCCTCAATATTAGCAAGGTTGCACAGCAATAGGTGTAGTGTGGTCTCCACAGTGACAGCACATATGAAGTCTATATTGAGTATAATAAAAAATGTTGCTTAATGTTTCAGTTGATGTTTCAGTTGAGTCTCGAGGTTGGAATAAGCAGACAATTGGTAGAAAGAACTCCTGCCTTGCCATGTTTTGAAAAGGTGGCTTCTGGGTAGGATTAACATCATAGCAATGTCAGAACAAAATGTGACCGAAATTGTGTTTTTTACATTGGCTTAAAGTACAGACAGCTAGAAAATGGTACAGTATATCACACACTGCAGTTGAGGCACAATGGGAAAGTAATTCTGTTTTGAAAGTTGATAAACTTGTAATCCCACTTTTGAGAAAATGGCCCTTGAATACTTTGGTACACCACTGGCCCTTGAATGTTTTGTCTACACCCATTCAGCATCGTTCACACCCTCTTAAGCCTTAGCCCCACACATCTCTTTAAGGATTTTCTCATCTCCCGGCATGTTCAGCCCTTTCATTATTTCACACAATCATGGCTAGCGGGAAGGTTCCTGTATTCTTTTTGTGGCTAAACCAACTAGGCAGGTAATTTAACAATTTGATTTGTATTTATGGATTTGTTATTAAGGCACATGTTCTGGAAGGCATTTCTGCCAAGAAATAAATGTTTACGTTCAAATGGCGCTCCTGTGAAGTAGTGACGTGTGACATACGCCTAGTTTCCTGAAACGAGTCACAAATATGGTACATGCACTGACAATCTCTGTCCTCAGGCTCGTTCCAACATGAATGCAGAAAAGGTCACATTTGTCAATGTGACACCACTGTTGCCCATTATGGCCAAGCAGAGAAAACAAAGTGTGTGCTGATGTCATGGCATTCTAAATTCCATACACATGAACGCACACACACACACAAATCCATTGTAACATGTACATACCCTGTTCACAGAGAAAACTAGGTCTGTGGCATTCCAAATTACACACACACACACACATCATCTCCACCAATGTAACTCACACAAACACTGTCTGACTTCCTACATGCTGCACGTTACCTAATCCCTGAGCATTGTAAAGTGGGGCATCTCTGATGAAAGGAGGGGTGGCTGCATAAATAAGCAATTGATGTGTGCTTCTTTCTCCATAACTAAAACTCCTGTGCCCCAGCTTCCATATGCACAGTGCTGTTAATCAAAATAGTTGGAAGTTCTCAAAGAACAAATAAAAAGTGACGTAAGTAACTAAAACATCAGGGAATGGAGACAGGGGCGACTAGCCGACCACACAGTGGCTAGAACCACAGTAGTCACCTTGAAATAAAGGATGTCGTCATATCAAATAATTGCTACAGCATTAAACAGAAGTGAGGTGATTTAACATCATTAGAAGCATTAGGCGCCTGCACCATGTCAAGGTGTTTATCAATACCTCACCATTTGGCAAGCTTTTCCTCACTAATATTTTCTGCAAGGTTGCTCACGAATCAGCATAAGCCGCATAGCATGAGTGTGCATACCGGGTTATATTTTTGCAATATTTTCCAAGCTCCTTGGAGACGCAGCAAATGAATATGAGCAATAATGGATAAGAAACGGAAATGTTTCCAATGTTTTGAAGCGTGGCCAGAAAGCCTAATGATTTAATTATAATTGTTTTTGCTTTTGTCACGAGGAGGAGTGATTACACTGACTGTGCGGCCCACAGATAGATTGTAGCAGGGTAAAGGTTTGCCTCATTAAAATGCATACATTTTATACATCTGTACCAATCTGGGGGCAGCTCTGGAAAAAAATAGAGACGACTGTAAATTACTATAAAAACGCAAACAGAATCAGTTTGACAGCGGTTCGTTGGATGTAAGCCGTATGGGACTGATTTTCTTGCATGCAAGAAATGTCAACAGCTCTTAAGGTATTGATTGGCCGGAAATGTAACACCATGCTATTAAGCACATACACTTCCTAAAATATTTTAATTGAACTCAACTATAATTATGAACGGTCTGAATGTCAATATGTACTTTCTAATGTGATAGTAGAACATGTACGGGGGCAAGAATAATACAAAATGAAGGCCACTTGATCTTGCTCAATATAATTTATTTATGAAGGACTGAACAAGCAACACCTTTGGGACTCAAGTGGGGTGAGCCCGGCGACATTGTTATGTGCAATCAGGCAATTCCTTGAATGTTTTGTCTACACCCATTATTATTTTAAATACGCACAGTACCAGTCAAAAGTTTGGACACACCTAATCATTCCAGGGTTTTTCTATATTTTTACAATATTCTACATTGTAGAATAATAGTGGAGACATCAAAACTATAAAATAACATATATGGAATCATGTAGTTACCCAAAAAGTTTTAAACAAATCTAAATATATTTTAGATTCTTCAAAGTAGCCACCCTTTGCCTCGATGACAGCTTTGTATTCTCTCAACCAGCTTCATGAGGTAGTCACCTGGAATGCTTTTCGAACAGTCTTGAAGTAGTTCCCACATGCTGAGCACTTGTTGGCTGCTTTTCCTTCAATCTGTGGTCCATCTGATCCCAAACCATCTCATACACACAAATCTAACTAAGGAATGGAATAAGGATATATAAATATATGGATGAACAATAACAGAGCAGCATAGGTAAGATGCAATAGATGGTATAAAATACAGTATATACATATGAGATAAGTAATGCAAGATATGTAAACATTATTAAAGTGGCATTGTTAATAACCTCTTGGAACTACCCCTCCTGGATCTGGGAGAATTGTCATCAACTACACTAATTAGCATAACGCAACGGACAAAAAATCTTACTAGAAAATATTAATATTCATGAAATCACAAGTGAAATACAGTGAAACACAGTTTAGCCTTTTGTTAATCACCCTGTCGTCTCAGATTTTGAAATTATGCTTTACAGCCAAAGCAAGACAAGTATTTGTGTAAGTTTATCGATAGCCTAGCATAGCATTATGTCCAGCTAGCAGCAGGAAGCTTGGTCACGAAAATCAGAAAAGCAATCAAATTAAATTGTTTACCTTTGATGAGCTTCGGATGTTTTCACTCACGAGACTCCCAGTTAGAAAGCAAATGTTCATTTTGTTCCATAAAGATTATTTTTATAGCCGAAATACCTCCTTTTGTTGTTCACGTTTTGTTGAGAAATCCACTGGAAATTGCGATCACGCCTTTGTCTATTACGCACAAATCACTCTGAGAGCCACCACCTGAACACTGACGCAATGTTGTCGTTCATGCTCATTTTTCAAAATAAATGCCTGAAACTATGTCTAGTGGCTGTAGACATTAGGGAAGCAATAGAATAAGGAATCTGGTTGATATCCCTTTCAGTGGTCAATAGGGACGCCTGGGAACACAGATGTTTCAAAATAAGCGTCACTTCCTGAGTGGATTTTTCTCAGGCTTTCGCCTGCAATATCAGTTCCGTTATACTCACATACAATATTTTTACACTTTTGGAAACTTTAGAGTGTTTTCTACCCTAAGCTGTCAATTATATGCTTATTCTAGCAGCTGGTCCTGAGAAATAGGCCGTTTACTTTGGAAACGTTATTTTTCCAAAAATGAAAATAGTGCCTTAAGAGAATTTAAAGTGATCCATTTAATAAAGTGGCCAATGATTTCAAGTATGTATGTAGGCAGCAGCCTCTCTGTGTCCCAGCTTTGATGCACCTGTACTGACCTCGCCTTCTGGATGATAGCGTGGTGGCAGTGGCTCGGGTGGTTGTTGTTCTTGATGATCTTTTGACCTTCCCGTTATATCGGGTGCTGTAGATGTCCTGGAGGGCATGTATTTTTCCCCCGGTGATGCGTTGTGCAGACCGCACCACCCTCTGGAGAGCCTTGCGGTTGTGGGCAGTTCAGTTGCTGTAACTGGCGGTGATACAGCCCGACAGGCTGCCCCAATTGTGCATCTGTAAAGGTTTGTGAGGGTTTTAAGTGACAAGCCAAATTTCTTCAGCCTCCTGAGGTTGAAAAGTCTGTATGTAGGAAGCAGCCTCTCTGTGTTAGTGATGGCTGTTTAACAGTCTGACGGCATTGCAATAGAAGCTGTTTTTTAATCTCAGTCTTCTTCACCACCCTGTCTGTGTGGGTGGACCATTTCAGTTTGTCTGTGATGTGTACCCCGAGGAAATTAAAACTTTTCACTATCTCCACTGCTGTCCCATCGATGTGGATATGGGGGTGCTCCCTCTGCTGTTTCCTGAAGTCCATGATCATCTCCTTTGTTTTGTTGACGTTGAGTGAGAGGTTGTTTTGCTGACACCACACTCTAAGTGCCCTCACCTCCTCCCTGTAGGCTGTCTCGTCATTGTTGGTAATCAAGCCTACTACTGTTGTGTCGTCTGCAAACTTGATGATTGAGTTGGAGGTGTGCATGGCCACACGGTCATGAGTACAGGAGGGGGCTGAGCACACACCCTTGTGGGGCCTCCGTGTTGAGGATCGGCGAAGTGTTGTTACCAACCATCACCACCTGGGGGAGGCCCGTCAGGAAGTCCAAGACCCAATTGCACAGGGCGGGGTTGAGAACCAGGGCCTCAAGCTTGATGAGGAGCTTGGAGGGTACCATGATGTTGAATGTTGAGCTGTAGTCAATGAACAGCATTCTTACATAGGTATTCTGTGTGTCCAGATCGGATAGGACAGTGTGCAGTGTTATGGTGATTGCATCATCTGTGGACCTATTGGGGCGGTAAGCAAATTGAAGTGGATCGAGGGTGACAGGTAAAGTGGAGGTGATATGATCCTTGATTAGCCTCTCAAAGCACTTCATGATGACAGAAGTGAGTGCTATGGGGCGATAGTCATTTAGTTCAGCTACCTTTGCCTTCTTGGGTACAGGAACAATGGTGGCCATCTTGAAGCATGTGGGACAGTAGACTGGGATGGGAGAGATTGAATAAATCCATAAACACACCAGCCAGCTGGTCTGTGCATGCTCTGAGGGTGCGGCTAGGGATACCGTCTGGGCCAGCAGCCTTGCGATGGTTAAACAGTTTAAAATTTCTTACTCAACCAGGCACGGCGAAGGAGAGCCCACAGTCCATAGTAGCGGGCCACGTTGGTGGCACTGAATTATACTCAAAGCAGGCAAAAAAGATGTTTAGTTTGTCTGGAAGCAAGACGTTGGTGTCAGTGACGTGGCTGGTTTTTGATTGTCTGTAGACCCTGCCACATACGTCTCGTGTCTGAGCCGTTGAATTGCGACTCCACTTTGTCTCTATACTCTATACTCTATACTCTCTATTTTGCTTGTTCGATTGCCTTGCGGAGGGAATAACTACACTGTTTGTATTCGGCCATATTCCCAGTCACCTTTCAAAGGTTAAATGCAGTGGTTGGCACTTTCAGTTTTGCGCAAATCCCGCCATCTATCCACGGTTTCTGGTTAGGGTAGGTTTTAATAGTCACATTAGGTACAACATCTACTATGCACTTCCTTATAAACTCACTCACCGAATCAACATATAAATCAATATCATTCTCTGAGGCTACCCAGAACACCTCCCAGTCCAAGTGAAAACAATCTTGAAAACAATCTTGAAGCGTGGATTCCAATTGGTCAAACCAGCATTGTGCTTAGCACAGGTACATCCTGTTTGAGTTTCTGCCTATAGGAATGGAGGAACAAAGTGGAGTCGTGGTCAGATTTGCCGAAAGAAGGAAGAAGGAGGGCGTTGTATGCATTGTGGAAGTTAGAGTAGCAGTGATCCAAAGTTTTTCCAGCGCGAGTGCTACAGTCAATATGCTGATAGCTAGCTAGCATTGTTCTCAAATTTGCTTTGTTACCATCCCCATCTACAATAAGTCCAGCCTCGTGATATATGGTTTCCAGTTTGCAAAAAGTCCAGTGAAGTTCCTTGAGGGCCGTCGTGATATCGGATTGAGGGGGGATATTCCTGGCTGTGACAATGACCGAGGAGAATTCTCTTGGTCGGCATTTGAAAGTGAGGAATTCTAGGTCAGGTGAACAAAATGACTTGAGTTCCTGTATGTTGTTACAATTACACCATGAGTCGTAAATCATGAAACATACACCCCCACCCTTCTTCTTCCCAGGGAGATGTTTATTCCTGTCGGCGCAACATACAAATAATCCAGGTGGCTGTACCAACTCAAGTGTTGGAGTGATGGTACAGAGCAGCAGAGGCAAGATACAGTAGATGGTATCGAGTACAGTATATACATATGAGATGAGTATGTAAACAAAGTGGCATAGTTAAAGTGGCTAGTGATACATGTATTACATAAAGATGCAGTAGATGATAGAGTACAGTATATACGTATACATATGAGATGAATAATGTAGGGTATGTAAACATTATATTAAGTAGCATTGTTTAAAGTGGCTAGTGATATATTTTACATAATTTCCCATCAATTCCCATTATTAAAGTGGCTGGAGTTGAGTCAGTGTGTTGGCAGCAGCCACTCGATGTTAGTGGTTGCTGTTTAAAACCTCTTAGAGATCGGGCTACTTTTTTCAACATTCTTTTAAAAATCGGGCAACATTTCAACGTCCTGCTACTCATGCCAGGAATATAGTATATGCATATGATTAGTATGTGTGCATAGACAACACTCTGAAGTTTCTAGAACTGGTTCAATGGTGTCTGTGACTATAACAGAACGAGTTCCGTGATCAAAATCGCAAGGAAACCTGATCACAAAATCGACTGAGAAAAAATCAATCCGCCAGTCTATGTATTGTCTATTGGAAGGAAAAATACTTAAGGGTGGGATTACAGTTCCTGCAGCTTCCACACGATGTGTTTACTAATACCTAAAGTTGGATTACAGTAGTAGTTTGAAGTGTTTACGTCCCCTTCTGGTATTTCGGGGTGTTGCATGCTATCAGGTAATAGCTTCTCATGCTTTCGCCGAAAAGGATTTTACAAATCTGACTCGTTGGCTAGATTCACAACGAGTGTAGCTTGAATTGAGTACCTTGCACGTGAGTTTTAATGAACGTTTGAGTTTTAATGAGTGCTATTAGCATTTGGCGTAGCGCATTTGCATTTATTGTTGGCAAGGTGGGACGCTAGCGTGTCGGGTGGGCCAGAGAGGTTAACAGTCTGATGTCCTTGAGATAGAAGCTGTTTTTCAGTCTCTCGGTCCCAGCTTTGATGCACCTGTACTGACCTCGCCTTCTGGATGATAGCGGGGTGAACAGGCAGTGGCTCGGGTGGTAGATGTCCTTGATGATCTTTATGGCCTTCCTGCAACATCGGGTGGTGTAGGTGTCCTGGAGGGCAGGTAGTTTGCCCCCAGTGAGGCGTTGTGCAGACCTCACTACCCTCTGGAGAGCCTTACGGTTGTGGGCGGAGCAGTTGCCGTACCAGGCGGTGATACAGCCCGCCAAAATGCTCTCGATTGTGCATCGGTAGAAGTTTGTGAGTGCTTTTGGTGACAAGCCGAATTTCTTCAGCCTCCTGAGGTTGAAGAGGCGCTGCTGCGCCTTCTTCACGATGCTGTCTCTGTGGGTGGACCAATTCAGTTTGTCTGTGATGTGTATGCCGAGGAACTTAAAACTTACTACCCTCTCCACTACTGTTCCATCGATGTGGATAGGGGGGTGTTCCCTCTGCTGTTTCCTGAAGTCCACAACCATCTCCTTAGTTTTGTTGACGTTGAGTGTGAGGTTATTTTCCTGACACCACACTCCGAGGGCCCTCACCTCCTCCCTGTAGGCCGTCTCGTCGTTGTTGGTAATCAAGCTTACCACTGTTGTGTCGTCCGCAAACTTGATGATTGAGTTGGAGGCGTGCGTGGCCACGCAGTCGTGGGTGAACAGGGAGTACAGGAGAGGGCTCAGAACGCACCCTTGTGGGGTCCCAGTGTTGAGGATCAGCGGGGTGGAGATGTTGTTGCCTACCCTCACCACCTGGGGGTGGCCCGTCAGGAAGTCCAGTACCCAGTTGCACAGGGCGGGGTCGAGACCCAGGGTCTCGAGCTTGATGACGAGCTTGGAGGGTGCTATGGTGTTAAATGCCGAGCTGTAGTCGATGAACAGCATTCTCACATAGGTATTCCTCTTGTCCAGATGGGTTAGGGCAGTGTGAAGTGTGGTTGAGATTGCGTCGTCTGTGGACCTATTTGGGCGGTAAGCAAATTGGAGTGGGTCTAGGGTGTCAGGTAGGGTGGAGGTGATATGGTCCTTGACTAGTCTCTCAAAGCACTTCATGATGATGGAAGTGAGTGCTACGGGGCGGTAGTCATTTAGCTCAGTTACCTTAGCTTTCTTGGGAGCAGGAACAATGGTGGCCCTCTTGAAGCATGTGGGAACAGCAGACTGGTATAAGGATTGATTGAATATGTCCGTAAACACACCAGCCAGCTGGTCTGCGCATGCTCTGAGGGCACGGCTGGGGATGCCGTCTGGGCCTGCAGCCTTGCGAGGGTTAACACGTTTAAATGTTTTACTCACCTCGGCTGCAGTGAAGGAGAGTCCGCATGTTTTCGTTGCAGGCCGTGTCAGTGGCACGGCAAGTTATTTAGTCTGCCTGGGAGCAAGACATCCTGGTCCGTGACTGGGCTGGTTTTCTTTTTGTAGTCCGTGATTGACTGTAGACCCTGCCACATACCTCTTGTGTCTGAGCCGTTGAATTGAGATTCTACTTTGTCTCTATACTGACGCTTAGCTTGTTTGATTGCCTTGCGGAGGGAATAGCTGCACTGTTTGTATTCGGTCATGTTTCCAGTCACATTGCCCTGATTAAAAGCAGTGGTTCACGCTTTCAGTTTCACGCGAATGCTGCCATCAATCCACGGTTTCTGGTTTGGGAATGTTTTAATCATTGCTATGGGAACGACATATTCAACGCACGTTCTAATGAACTCGCACAACGAAT